>NW_027103780.1:0-78167 GCF_902728285.1 Clytia hemisphaerica
ACTCGAAAAGATCTCGTACACCTTTTTGAAAAAGAAATAAAAAAATCACGAATAAAATTGAAAAAAACATCACGAAATTTTTACAAAAATATCAAGGAAAAAATAAAAAATCACGATGAAAATCATGAATAATAAAAAAATCTCGTACACTTTTACAGTGGTTTACCCCTCGATGTAATGTTTAAATTTTCCGTGAAATCCATTCCACCAAATAATGGATTGAGAAAAAAAATGGATTTCGAAAAAACAGTTGGACATGGAAGAAGTTTTTAGTAGTTTTTCAGATTTCATCAGAGCTTTGTTTGATTCAATTTAAGTGTTTCCTGTATGTGTACCAACAAAATTTTAGTTTATTAAAAACTGGTGTATATGTATAAGAATTGGGAAGCGATCAAGGCAAGTCACTCGATTCGCAAGTTGCAAGCAAAATATTTATAGGATCACGCACCAGAAATTGCGAGTTAAAATATATTCATTATCAGTTCGTAAATGTAAACCCCGCAAAACCCCGACAACTGCTCAGGTCCAGGAAAACAGAGCCTCTTTAGAGACGTACTCAAACACTTCAGGCGTACAAGCTTACGACGTTTACTGCAGTCTTTTACCCTTGAGTTGTTGACAAACAGGAGCAAACTCTTCACATAAAAAGTAAAAAATCTTTTTCTCGGCTGTAGCACAGGAATTTAAAACAATTAAAATGCATCATAAAAATAATGTTAAGTTTTGTTGTTGTATTTCGACATTTTACAAGTCATTTTACCATTACCATTACCAACAATAAAATCCTTTATAATACAATCACATGTCATTGTTCCATATCTCTGACCATCAATGCGTATTCATAAAAAAAACACCAAAGAGCCCACATCATCAAGGGTCGGTCAAGCCAGAATTTGAAAAACAACGACAAACAAACAGTTCTCCTTCCACTGAATAATGGGAGGAATAAATTCTTCCAGGTAAGCCATATCCAAAATCGCAAAATATTTTTGTTCCCAACATTTCAAACCCTACAAAAAGTCCAGTGATGCTCACTTCAACATACAGATTCAATCTAAACCAAAAGGAATGGTTTTCCCACCATATGTAATGCATACAGTTCATTTTATCAGCTTAGGTCCTCTTCTTACAATGAAGCAACAACTCTGTTGAGCCTTGCCTGTTGATGAAAGAATAAAAATTCCATCTCCTTTCTTCTCATTCCACAAGTTCTGCTGCTTTCTTCGTTTCTTTTCAACAATCAGCGCCACCTCTTTTCAAAACAACAATGTTTTTGTTTGTTGCTTTTATTTATTTTTCACAGACAGTGTCAACATTCGAATTTGGAAAACTTCGAAAGCCTTTGCTCGAGTCAATGCAACGACTTCTTGTCGGGGAAAAGTGACGAAATTTTGGACAAGTGACGAATATTTTCCCCGAAGAAAATTTTCCCCGGCCTTAATGCGTTTACCAACTACCAGCAAGTGGCAAATTTTTCTCTCACAAATTTTTTTCCCGATATGGTATATCTAAACGCACAAGGCGACACTTTTTGTAAAAAACGAATTTAACCATCCGTAATTCCATGTCTCACCGCCAGGGTTCTAGCTTTGATCCGTGGAAGGGCGGACGGTTTTTCAAATTATTTCTGCGTTTGAAAGATTGGATACATATAGTAAATTTTCATTTGCGCTCCCAGCGTAGGTGAGATTTAAAGGTACATTTACACGATAGCAAAACAGATTCGCTCATGTATATTCGCTTCGCAATTATTTGACTTTTTTAATCTCAAGCTTTTTTACCATTTGGATTTGCTGACCATCTTGACTGGAGATCAAAAGATGTTTGATTTATATCAACCACTTTGTAGTTTGCTGTGTTCGCGGCGTTTAATGTTTTGAATACTGCTAAACACCTTGTTTTGGGCCTTTTGTGCACTCAAAGGAGGGAGAAAAGACCGACATTTTATTGATAATTTAATATTGACAGTGTGTATTATGATAGGTTTTTGGTGTTTGAGACTTAGATGGGTCAGATGCGTTGATTGGGTTTGATTGTAGTTTTGTTTGTTTTGTAATTTGGAAACAGTTCGTCCGGCAATTTAGGAATAATTTTCGTGATTCTACAGACCAGACTGACGCCTTAAAAATATTGCAAATAAATTTACAGACTGTCGAATACTTTTGTGTCAAATGGGTTTTGGTTTTTATTTTTTATTGGGTCTATAACATTCGACTTCTAAAAACGTTCGAAATTTGTATTGTTTACAAATACGAATTAGCCGAAAATTCGGTAAATTTCATTAAAACATCATTAAAAGAAAATTTTAAGCTCACATCAGCACTTTATTGCAAAATTTCGTATTTTGCTGATTTCTGCTAACGACAGCAAAATTTTTGTAAAATGATCCTTTTAATGATGTACAACGTTGGTCCAAATTTCAGGTTTCTACCATTAGCCAAACTGGAGTTATCTAAAAAGCAAGTTTTGCTGACGTCTGCACTTATTCGTTTTTGCGTTTTTCGCGAAAATGAGGGCGTAAATTAAATAACACCCCTACTGGGAAACTTCATAAAGGTCCTTCGTTGTAAATCATTGGTTTGCTCATTTTCTGCCGGCTAATGGTCGTCAAAAATCATATTTTCACGTTTTTGAGAAATGCCATAACTTACCTGAGGACAGACTTTATGTCAGCTGCGCACCCTTATGTCGTGTCAAAATTTATCCCTTCTGAGTAAATTTCACTTACTGTTTCCAGTTTTTCTAATAAGCGACAATCGGCAAATGAGAGTCTCTAGTGGTGTATTCAATGTAACAAACAGTTATTTGAGCAAGTTCGAGTGAATGGAGCCGCATTTTGAAATTTTTGTTTCGAGGACTGATTTGAGCCAAATGAGAGTCTCTAGTGGTGTATTCAATGTAACAAACAGCTATTTGAGCAAGTTCGAGTGAATGGAGCCGCATTTTGAAAATTTTGTTTTGAGGACTATGATTTGAGTCAAATGAGAGCCTCTAGTGGCGTATTCAATGATCTAGTATATTCCGTCGACTGCATACCAAAAGGAATAAGAGAAGCTTGTAAGAAGTTTGTCGTTTTGAAAAGGCAAAATACTGACGAGCCTTTGACAATAGCTGCTGTTATTGACCTTACAACAAAATTTTGTTAAAAACGGAGCGTATTTAGAAACTGTACCAAAATAAGCGTCTGCAAAGATTCAGATTCGATAGATTGAGGCCCTAACTCTAAAACTACCCTCGGATACCTAACAGACGGAGATTTGTAATATGCGGATATAATAATATAGCAAGGATCTGGCTCCGACTATTTCCCTTTGTACTGATGGCGGGAACCTGGTTATACCTTGGTTGGGCTAAAAGGTTTTTTTGGCTTGGGATAATGATGTTCCACACATCAAATTTTCACAGGATTAAATAACTGTGAAGCACCCTAGAGTATAAATTTGACAAAATGTCCCTGATTGGGATACCAAAACAGTAGGTCAAAAAGTATAGGTTGAAGACTCTCCAATTCTGTGAAAACTATCTAGTCCTGAGCATTTGCCTATCCTAATTTCTAAACAAATTCTGTTTCTCCACATATATAGTGAGCAGGTGAGAGAGGGGATAAATGAAAGCATTCTTGGTCACAGTAGATTTTTCGAAGTATTAAAATAGATCACTAAACAAATATAAAAAATGTATCCAATGTTCGGTCATATGTCTATTTTATAATAAATATTAAATTCGAAGTATTTCAAAAATATAAAAAATAACGTAAACAAATTTTTGATACGTTTTAAACTTTAAAATGTAGAGGTTCAATTTTGGCCTTAGGAGCCGATAATTTGAAAATCAGAATACCAAAATAATAGCAGTATTTGGTTTTATCAAAATTATTTTTTTTAATTATTTTTTTTATAAATGATCGCCTGATGGGAGGCTTTTGAACAAAAGAAAATCAAACAATCTGACTTTAATAAAAAATACCAACATGCGTGACAAAAAGTCCTCTTCCAATACTTCTAACTGTATATCAACGTTTGCTGGTTGTTCTACGTCATTTTTTGCCGGTTGTTCTACATGTACCATGCTGTATGTGTATTTTCAAAAAACAAAAAAACAAAACAAATTAAATTCAAATTCTGTAATAATTTATTGAAAGATCAAGTAAAAGGGTGGTACAGTTGTTAAATATGGTAAACAATTGCCTTGCTGGAACTCAGCTTCCCAAAGCTCTTTCAACGAACTGTAGATCGCTTGATTTTTCAAAAAGCTTTGTCCAAACCCCTCTGACTCTGTCAACTTGAAGCTGTAACCATTATCATTTTTCTTAGCGAAAAGGGTTACAGTATTCCAGTTTTTTAGCGTCGTTATCTACAAAAATAATCGATAGACAATAATAGCTTAGTGTCATAGAAATTAAATCTCAAAGGCAAGGCTGACGCGGAAAGTCTGATTGATTTGATGATCATATCAATTTATGTTGTCTTATTCTGATTGAGATTGGATCGGTTTAGAAATTTTTAAAGGTGCAGACTCTTTTATTGAAAGAATCGAATTAATTGAAATTTTCGGAACATTTTTTCGATTAGCTCTCAGTAAAATTAAAAAAATTGTAAGTGGTGTGTTTTATAATGTGTGTTGCAGGTTTTATTTTTACACAAGTGTCCCCGTTTCATATCTCCCTATTGTTATATTATGCTAAATACAAGTAAAATGTTTTTCTTTTCCTCTTTCTGGACAATATTGCTCCACGTCCGTTTCAATTCAATATCTAAAAGCTTGTTAATTAAAATTGATGGTAAGTAAATTGTCAAAATCGATCCAAGAAGGCGAACCAAACCTCTTCTGAGATTTTGATGTTTTTTATAACTATAAGCATAATTTGCAGAGAGGTATGAAAGGTTTATTTTATCCCCCTTCTGAAATGAAACCTTACCCCCCTCTTTTTTTTCAAAAAATCGAAACTCGCTCTATACGCTACCAAAGCGATCAAAGAGTACCAAATGTAGTCGAGTCAAGAGTTGATTGTTTATTTCATTTCTAACCTTATTGCATCGTGATTTGTAACTGCCAAAATGAAGCTAATTTGTCTTTTAGTTTTACGCTGTTTTCATTGTTTCCATTGTACTTAGATTTGTTATTTGATAGGACTTTTGTAGTGAAATTGTAAATGATTATTATATAATTTGTATTAGTCCCACGTGTATTGTCTATATTATGTGTCTAGGGAGTTGCGTATTGTATTGTATAGTGCCGTATTGTGTGTATAGTTATGTGTTTGTCCCTTGAGAGTTGTCGTGATGTGTTATAAATCTGCGTATTGAAATTGTGAGTGTTAGTTGAGAGTATATGTTTACGTGTACGTGCATGTTCAGCCACAGTGTTTTTAGTAAGTTTCTATTTCTTCTTTTATATGATATATCTTTGACTTTTCTTTGTAATGTAACAGATGTATCTTTATATTTTGACTTGTACTGTATTTATATTTCGTTAGCTAAATGTGTTATTTTATTCAATTTTAGCCATTTTCCACCAGGAAACCACCATTTTTACATGAAAGTATGAACTCAAAAATGTTTTTTGTTATGCCTGACCATGTTGCCCTTGCTACCAAACCTTTTTCCACAAGCATTGCATTCGTGACTTTTTACATGTGTTAAAAACGTTTGCGTTATACCAAATTTTTTGTTGCATATTTTACAAGTATAATTCTCCTCATGGGTTTTCATGTGCTTCTTCATAAGATCCTTTGTTTTGAATGTTTTCCCACAAACTTCCACCCACTGATTTTCTGGATGTTCTTCAGTTTCAGATTGTGACTCTAAGTAATTTGAAAATTAAAAAAAAGATTTATGTCATACAAAAAATCATACGAGTGAGACCCTTCATGCACAAAAAAACAAAAACGTTCGATTGATGAGAAATAATTCGAACGTTTTTTATTTTTTAATTGGAAAGTAAGTGAAACGAATGAAATGAATGACAAAGTCTTATTACTTTATACTGTTGTTGTTAACAGATATTAAACAAAAAATTGTATTAAATTTGATGAAGCATATAAATTACCTGCACTTTCCTCTTCAGTCTTTGATGATTCCCACTCTGATTCAATATTAGTATCAGACATCACGACTTTTCTCGAAAAAACTGGTGCACTGAAGAATCTTGTCGATGCAAGTCTGCAATCTTTGTTTATTTTTATTTATATTTTAATGCTGACGATAATTCGGACAATCAATGATAATTCAGACTATCAAAGATAATGCGAACGATCAATGATAATTCGGACCATCAAAGATAATTCGGACCGTTATCGGCTGCCTCGCCGGAAAATGATAAAGTTTAAGATAATTCGGACCATCTATGATAATTCAAACCGTGTACGGAAAAAAAAATTTGCGAATCGGATGGTGTTATGCCTCTTTGGAAACACAGGCCATCAATGATATGTTGTCATTTCATTAAGCAGAAAAATAATTGTCAGAATGATATATAGAATGTCAGAATGAATATAAGGTCTGTGACCCAATTTACAGCAATTGATTTTATATCACTATGCTTATAGTGATATGGATCAGCAGGTTTTCAAAGAGATAAAATATTATATGTTAGAGTCATTTAGCATAGTACGGAAAGGGGTCTGATCCCCCTTCTTAAACAACTCCCCCTCTCGGCATCTTCCCCCAACCTGTAAAAATTGTTATCCCCCAGGGGATTTGGACAAAAATAACTAACCTTTAGTTTAGAGAGTGAGAAGTTAAATAAAAAACTTCTTTCTTCTTTTTGACTCGACTACTAAAACAGGAAACTTCTTTTCATGCAGATGAAATTTCATAACATTACTTAAAAATAATCCACAATATATTATGTGTAAGCCACTTTTTTTAACGATCCCCCTATCCTTTCTACCTCCACCCCTTTTCATAAAAATTTCTGATCGCCTTGTTCATTTACTCGAAAGGGTGCACCCCCTTAAGAAACCTTTAGAATGTTGTTTAGAGATATGAATATACTGTATTTGAATTCATTCATTATTAAAGATTACCGGGAATCCCAAAAATAATGGACCTGAATGGACAAGTTTGAGCTTAGAATGAGATTCTGAGAGAAGTAAAAATGATACGAAAAGGCTCTTCCAGAAAAAATGAGGTAGTGGAGGATATAACATATGGAAATTTAGCCCCCCCCCCCGACATAATGAATTATGACCCTCTGGACAAATTATCCCTAAACTGAGCAAATTTGCCCCCAACAACAAGGCAAATTTTGCAGATTTTTCACTACCCCCAGACAAAATATCCAATATATCCTCGACCCCTCACGAACAAAAATTTTCTAGAACAGCCAATCTAAACTTTTCACTATTCTAAGGAGGAAAGGCTATTCCAAGCTCTCATGCTTTAAATTTGCTTTCTGTTCAAAATTTTTGAAGAACGAAAACGAGACCATTTGCAAAGAAGTGAATAAAATCGAAGTATGTCAATTGAAGCAACTGCGTCACAACAAAAATATGCTCTTTGCAAAAGTTAAAAAAAAAGTTGATCCACACATTTGATCTTTTTGAAAATTTTTCTTTCATTTTGAAAAAAGTGGTACCCTGAGACTGCTTGAGAGAGACAAAGAGAAATAAAAAAAATTCTAAAATTGTGAATTTTCCGATCCTTAGAGAGAGCCTTGTTAATAAAACTTTCCGATTTTCCAAATTTGAAACAAAGAAAAATAGCTGGCAATTTGACAATAAAGAAAATTTATTCATTGTTTTTCTCGGCATTTTTTTCCACCTGATGTCATTTGCCGGCTACTATTATTAAATTGATGTCTACACCAAAGAGATGACCAAATCTTGAAGTTATTATAATGTTGTAACAAAGCATGATCCAATACCCAGGGATTAGATTGTGGTTGTAAAATTAGATTGTTTTAATGTTAGGTAGATGTATGATGCCTACAATGGAGCTTATCCTTTTAAGTTACAAAAATGAAAAGAACAAAGTTTTTCCTCCACTTTTTATATTATACATACTAGTTTATTGTTGATTTGTTAAATTGATTCACTTTTGTCATTTTAAGATTCCTTATTCAGTCAGGTAAAACAGCAGAATCTTCTCAGAAAAATGACCCTCAGATGGGGTATGAAAGGGTGAAGTATTTTTATTTCGACAAAGATGCTTTGATAAAGTTATGATGATACTGCATGTGGAAGCCCATAAGAGGGCATACATTCTTAAACTGCATTTCTCTAAGACAAGGTTAAATGTAATACGAAAATGTAAGGTTTATTCATATTCATCAAATAACTACCAAATTAAATTTAATGATAAAACTTAATATTATATTATTAGAAAAGAATGTCTTTCCTGTATAAGAAAATATATTTCACATGCCAGATTTATTTAATTCTAAATATATACATTTGGCATGAAAAGCTGAAACATGGATGAGTTTTCTCATTTTATTTCTTTATACAAAGATGGTTAGAGGGTATGGGTTTTTGCACAGAACCTAACATTGCATTGGTTGTGGTGATGTGTAGGTTCCAATCATTGGTCCTTTCGTATAAAATCTTGAACGATCCCGACGTATCTAACCTAGCTCGACCATAAAGCAGCCGTTCTTGACTCTGTGGAGACTGCTTTGTGTTTGGCTTTGATTCAATCTTTCAGCTTTACACTCAAATCTTTGCTCTCGAGTTGACTGGGGTCGTCTGAATCATAAAACCCTTGTAATTCTTCTTTTTCTGACGTGGTTAGTTTATTCCAGAATTCATCCATCAAAAAGGATTGGAGTGCAGTCGCACAAAGAAGGTGACCACGGACAGAACAGGAATAAGCCTTTCCAGTAAACATATGTCCGACGGTAACAGGGGCATAGACAGTTTCAAGGGCTTTATCGAGGCCAGATCCTCCCATCAGACTGCCAACTGAACCCAAAAAGCTCATAAGCTGGTGACACTACTAAGTCAAAAAACATAGATTTTGGACACAAACTATGTTTTTTATTGACAACCAACTGCTTTTCTTAGACAACCAACAACTTTTTTTGGATTATCAATAGTTTTTATTGCATTATCAATAATTTTTATTGAAAACCAACAATTTTTATCGATAATCAACAATTTTTATTGATAATCAACAATTTTTATTGTTAATCAACAATTTTTATTGTTAATCAACAATTTTTATTGTTAATCAACAATTTTTATTGTAAATCAACAATTTTTATTTTTAATCATTCAATTGTTGATCAATATTTTTTTATTGGCAACCAACAAATTTCATTGACAATCAATAATTTTAATTGCCAACCAACTATTTTCATCGACAATGAATAATTCTATTGGATTGACAATAGTTTTTACTGGCAATAAATAAATTTCATAGCTTAGCATTAATTTCCATCAGAAACCAATATTATATTATCATTCTTGGTTGTCAAGATTTTTCATTGCTACCAAGACAAGTTTTCAAAATCCTATTGACTGCAAACTTGTAATTTAATCTCAATCTTGAAATTGATTACTATACCTAATTCCATTTCCTGATCCTTTTTTTAAAGGCTCTTCTTTCTTGAGACAACCTTTTTCTCAACCTTTCTACCCTTTCTACATTCTATTGAGACATTTCACTGTAGGAAAGAAAACGATCGAACATTCGAATTTCGACCAATCAGTGCGTGTTGTGATCACATGCACGAAGCATGATCGAATTTGTAAACAAATATGGCGGAATGTGTGCGGAGAGAATTCCAATGGGATGTAGTTCCCCAAGAAAAAAAAACAGGAAAAAAGACTACAATTTAAACGTTGATAGGAATAGAAATTGACTTTTGTTAAAGGATCATTGCTAAATTAAAATGACCCATAAAACTTTGGGAAAGAATGAGGTTTTAATGTAAATGTAAAGGCAGACACGGAAGACGGGGGGCAGGGGGTGTAGATCAGAAGTGGAAAATGTATTTCGTTATTTTTTGATGGTATCAAACGGTTATAATGATTTTGCTAATTCATTTCTTTGTTCTTATTTCTTCAGGTGTATAACAGATAGGAGCTAGACTCAAGACAAAACTCAATTATATGCAGTACTGGTTATATGGTTTGAAAGTCATTAGTAAGTATCGGAGAAAAGTCATCATTTACATATCTATTTTCGAGCTCTTTTAAACAACCAAAAAAACTGAAGAAACTTCTCCGATTAAAACTTACAACTTTGAAAAACCCCATTATTTAGTGGAAAGTTTTATTATTGGACGCTATTTCTGGTTGGATTTTTCTTTCGAAATTTTTCTGAACAGTTTAGTCTATTTGGTAACCTAAATCGTCAATATTAAAACAGTACAGGTATGCTTTTTTATTTTAGAATCGTTCAAGGATCAGAGAAGATTAACTAAGACAAACAAAGTCCAAAGTAGAAAGGAAGAAAATTAACAATCAACAATTTTGAAAACAGAAATCTATTTTCAGATCAGAATTGTTATCAGAATTTTCATCAGAATTTTCAGAATTACTTTTCGTATTTACAAAATGAATAATTATATGTGTTAATAAATATTTGCTAAATTAGAAATGCGAATAATATAGAATAGCTATCTACAAATGAATAAATATTATATATAATAACTTACAATTTTAATCTCAACTTCAATTTATTATTGTATTATATATAAATTCTAGGGAAATTCTATTTATATATAAATAGAGTATGATTGAAATACTATAGAATATATTGATATGTACAGACAAAGATGAATTTACTGTATGTTAAAAAGTCTCACATACAATCTAAGCAAAATAATTCTCAGATAGGAATTCTAGGATTTAAAGTGACTATAACAAAAAAGAGCCAAAGAGGGTAAAAAAGACACCACAATACAAAACAAAGGAATGACAACACAAGGAGTTGCCGTGTATTCTAATTTTTCATTCGTCCAAAGGAACTTACTTATCATATGTGGCAGTTAAAAGGGAGGTTTTCCGATTCTTCAGATGCTCAAAATCGAATTATGTTTTAAGAAAAATGGTGGCTAGGAAGGAATCAAGACGAAAGAGACAAATGCAATGAAAGGGCCATTTGCTTTACTGTGCTTGTTATATATAAAAAAAAATCACTGACTATTATTTTTTCTTTATGAGAAAGCATTTTGCTGCAAAGTTGCAATTGTAATGACCCTTTCAAAGCGTAAAAAAATAAAGTAATCTAGAAAATCATCGAAACCATTATAATCGTCGATAGAGAAAAAGAATCTTAAAATGTCCATTTTTTGCTGTTTTGAGAAAACATACTAAAACATTGAAGTGAATACTTAAGTTTTTTTTGCTTTAGAAAAACCATCAGAACATGCTAATAACCCCTCGAATTATTTTGAACATAGAAAAAGGGTTTCACCTTCTAAATAAAAATTGAAACAAGAAAATCTTGAAAAAAGATTCTAGCTGATTTGGACACAAGGCTGTCTTTTTCTCCAAGGATAAAACAATTACAAGCAGTACCAGCGAAAGAGAAGATCTGCTTCCATCCCTTTTATTATACTATTCCATCAAAAGATAGGCACTCCCCACCGACCCACCCTAACAACAAAATCGATAAGTTGTGATTTTTTTAACGTCTCATTCCTTTCGAACTTAAATTTAAATTTCTTAAAGCATTTCTGTGACAACCTTTACGATTTTGTTGTTTCTGACCCTTCCTCCTTCTCCCCCTCCTCTGAAAACCACTCCTTGCAATACCGGTCATAATGGCATCGATGATTTTCTAGATTTTTTATCTCATTACCTTCGCCAAGTTCAACAACGTCCAGGGTACATTTCGACGAAGCACTGGATGTCTTGCGTTTCCATGATATCATGAGGTTGCCGTCTTTCGTCCGGATTTCTTCCACGTCCACCATTTTATTCTCGCCTTCTTGAACATCTTCAAGCAAATAGGCGAAGCCCATTTGCCTCTCCCATGCCACAACAACATAACTATGCTTTTCAATTTTCGGAGGATATTTTGCCGATATGATCGATTCAGCGATGTCTTCGATGCTTGGGTGTTCTGGTTCTGGTTCTAGTTGCGCAGTGGTCTTTTTTACCCTCTTTGGTTTCTTCTTTTTGTATTCGTTCACCGATTTGAAGCCTTTTTCGGGGGGGGGGGGGTTTCAGGGGTCTTAAATACCGTCATACCGACAAAATTTTGGGTCAAATACCGTAATACCGTCGGTGAAGGAAGCCTAATACCGATACCGATATTATATTTATGTTCTTTTTCTAAAATAATGAATTTTCAAATCTATTGTGTAGTAACAAATTAGAAACTGTACAAACAGGTCTTGTACTTTATGAGGTCTCCCAGTCAAACCCTCAATTCAGGTATTCACGCACAAATTTTTGCTAATTCACGTATTCACGCGCGAAAAAGAACATTTTCACGTTCACGCACCAATTTTGCTTTTACATCTTTGGTTAAACGATTGTGACCTTATTGGGCTAAATTTAACCTTTTTATGGTCTCTTTTAAACAGATTGACTTATTCTTATACCAAACATTTTCGCCAATATATAAAGTTTTTTGCTAGTTTTGTGACCTTATTCTCGATATCGTCGACTTTTTAAGTCCTCTTTTACAGCTATTTGAGCTTTCATAAAGCAATATTTTAGGTCTGCCGCGCCAAAGTTACTTGCTTGTTACGGGAGGGAAATGCAAAATTAAGCCTTTCCCCCAATAATTTCTCCCTCGCAGACCCGTAAGATGTCTTTTATATAGAGAATTAATTTAAAATCGAGGTTTGGGCCAATCATGGTGTGAGAAGCCGTAGACTTCAACACAGGCTTCATAGAGGTGGTGCTGTGGTGCAACTAGAGGACGTGAATTCTAAAGTTGAACTCCCCCTTATCGGAGTAAAGAAAATGAATGGAAAAATAAGAACGCGAGCGAAGCGAGCGCGAAAAATTTTCAAAAATATTTGCTCTTCTTTGTTATTGAAAAACGGCCTTAATACGCTATTGTTAGCCAAGTATGCCTTGTTTGGTCACAGGATTTTGATTTTATTTAACACTGACCATTTGTTGGCAAAAAGAAAAATATGGTACGGCGAGCGACGTACCTGCCGTACCCGGTGCGGCGTTTCAAGAGTTTCGCCCAAGAAAAAATTTAAAATTTAGAATGCCTAGATTGCCTGAAAACGCATCACGTGCATCATGATGTGAATTATTTTTTAATCGTTCGATGATGTTTTTAGAACTACCTACTTTTACTAATTATGAAGGAGTAAATACCGTCTTTACTGTCTCTAAGTTACTGCAGTATTAGTGTATTGTATTGTAGTAGCAATATAATTGAATACGGAGAGACGACCATATCATTTAGTGCTGACGGAGAAAATTTTACCTAGACTCAGTCGATGGATGCAGTATTTGCATCACAAAAGTTGTCATTAAAAAAATGCGCCCGCAGAAAAATAACGAAAACATTTGTTTAGATATTGTAAAGTTTTTCTTATTTTGAATAACCTCACCATGACAATAAGTCGATAGGACATCCAAGATTGTGCGAGCGAAGTGAGCAAGAAAGTTTTACTGGTTAAAATAGCGCAGTAGTCTCATCTTTTTTCGAAAATTTTTCTGCAGGAAACTCATGAAGAAACTAAAAGGTAAATAGTTTTATACCGAAATACCGTTTTTTATTGATAAAAATATCGAAATACCGACAAAAAAACAGGCAATTTACCGATACCGGTAGAAAATGAAATACCGTAATCCCGTCGTTTTTTTTCTCGTAATACCGATTTACCGGGGGTAAAAAGGCCCAATACCGTCATACCGTAAAAGTGAAACCCCCCCCTTTTTTCCTCTGCTTCTCTCCTAGTATAAAAAGATAGATCAATTACAAATTTTGAAGGTTATCTCGAACAAAAAAAACAAAGTTGTAAACAGGTATGAATAACACAAAGAATGTTCAACGAGGGTAAATTTTCTTTCAAAGTTTTAAAGACCTCCAACTTTTTAACAATGTGAAAATGTTTTGACAGAATATGTAACTCACTTTAGCTTAGATTGACTTTTTTGTCCAGCCAATAATAAGGATAACTTCTCGTTGAGGGTTTGGTACGTGGTGGCGTCGTTGTCGTGCTTTAGTACGCGGATCATCTAAGAATTCAAAATAAGGACAAAATTAGTACAAATTGCGTAATATTACCATAACAGAATTACCAGTTATCAAATCAACAAACTTTTAGTTTTTTTAGTATACAACTTAAGCTGAATTAACATGTACAAATATATGTAAGAAGAACTAATTTTAAAACATAACCAAATTCACTTTTACGCTTTACATTTACAAAATCGTTTTGTTTGCAAAATTTCAAAACATTCGAATTGGACTTTCTGAATTACGTCATAACCGAATAGCCAATCAGCTGCTTACAAATAAATATATGAAATACAAGGGAACACCCGGGAAAAAGTGGACCTATGTCTATTTATTTACGTAACTCTCCCTACAAAGGATAAAATGCTCCTCCAAAATAATAATTTAATAAAAATTACCCAATAAACTGCATTCATCTTTTGAAGCTTGTTCTTGCTAGCTGTCAATTGGAATTTTTCAATCGCTTTCTTGGCAACATTCTGACAAATGAAAAAAATTATTCACTTATTAGAAGATTTCTGTATATAGATGGAGGAAAAAAATGACATGCCAATACTTTTCTTCGAAAATGAAACATCCCCAACCCCGTTCATGTATGCGGAAGGTATATAAGTTTAAAATGAGATTAAATATCAACAGAAAAGACCAACCAACTCAATTATTAAAGATCTGAAGTATTACATACCAAATAAAGTGTATGGGCAGCAGAATAATCTGGCCTTCTTCTGTCAAAATAGTCCTGAAGCTCGTAAGATTTTCTGTTGCATTGGCAGAGTGGTACTGTGTCCTTCCATTGATTATAAAAATTTAAAAGAAATGCGTATGATGGTGCTTCACTGGTGTGTGGGTCTTGAGCGGTAGATTGTTCGGTGGATGGTTCGGATACTTCGGATGGTTCTGTTAGTTCGGTTGGTTCGGTATGGTCTGTAGCTGTAGCGTTTGAAGTTTGCAGCGGGAATAAGTTTGTAAAGTTGTGTGAATTGTAGTGCGTAGGTGTAAATGGCGAAGGAAATCTTGTTGGATGAAAGGATGGAAAATACCAATTTTGCTGTTGCATACTAGTATGTTCGAAATCTTTGCCCGGAGGTGTTATCAAAATGTTTCCATTCCCGGTGGCACTGGCTGATGACATGGCTGCTTCCAATCTCGGTATGAACAAAAATGAAGAATAATGAATAAGATCTCAAGAATATTTTCGATGAATCGAACGATAAAAATTCGAAAATATATTGTCTGGCAATATTCGTTCGAAAAAATATTGACTACCTATAATTTCGTTCGAAAAAATATTGACTACCTATAATTTCGTTCGAAAAAATATTGACTAACTATAATTTCGTTCGAAAAATTATTGACTGCCTATATTTTTGCTCGAAAAATTATTGACTGTCTATACTTTAGCTCGAAAAAATATTAAAATCCTATAATTTTGTTCGAAAAATTATTTTCCCCCAAGATTTTGTTCTAAAGTGAAAACATTTTATAAGGACTCACAAAAAGCAAATTAATCATTTCCCTCCAAAGATTCGTATTGGTGGTTCACTGGTTAATGAAAATCATAAGATTTATTTAAAGAAAAACAACAATGTTTTTAAAATTGAGCAAAAGCTTTTCGATTAAAAATCATCTTCAGTGCTACAAATGATGTTAAAAATTGGAAATCAAAAAAGTTACAATTTATGTGTTTAAAAGCAATTAAATGTAGTAAAAAACTGGATAAAAGAAACATCATAAAATACAAAAGGCAATGCATGTTAAGAGAATATGTAAAAAGTAATTAAAATAATTGGCTAAGTTACTCCATTTCGGAAAAGAATTAATCGGTTTGAGTCTAGTTGGTCATTTAAAGACGGTCTCTTGAGGGCTATGATAGATGCCTCTAAGTTCTTCCGTAAACCAGTTTTCTCAGAGGCATTAAAGATAACCTTCCAAACGAATTGATGATTAGGGAATTTACGCAGGTGTTTGGCTGGTTCAGAGTTTTTGTCAATGTTTTCATGTTCCCCCCATCTGGTTTCGACGTTTCTTTCGGTTTCTCCAACATATTTATTTCCACAAGTGCAAATTCCTTCATAAATTTTGCATGCCGGATATGGACCGATTAATTCTTTTCCGAAATGGAGTAACTTAGCCAATTATTTTAATTACTTTTTACATATTCTCTTAACATGCATTGCCTTTTGTATTTTATGATGTTTCTTTTATCCAGTTTTTTACTACATTTAATTGCTTTTAAACACATAAATTGTAACTATTTTGATTTCCAATTTTTAACATCATTTGTAGCACTGAAGATGATTTTTAATCGAAAAGCTTTTGCTCAATTTTAAAAACATTGTTGTTTTTCTTTAAATTTACTTTTGGAATGGCAAAATTTTAAAGAAAATAAGATTTATTGTACTCAGAAAAATAATTTTCACTTTGAAAGAATGAATTCAAGACTTGCAGGAGGTAAGAAAATTTTACTTAACTTTAATGAAGTGGCATCGTGTTGTCGACAATGTGTTTTGTTTACCAACTGAATAACTGTCGTTCTTGAAGCAATTTTGATCGAATGTGGGCTTACGATCTTTTGTAAAATATCCGTTGACCATATTTGGTGATAAGTATTAAAAAACCAATCAGCGTTCGTAATTCTTTTTATTGACACTCCCTGAGGCATGTACTGTTCATTCAGAGTGTATCATTTTTAACCTCCATGCGCCTTTGTTTTGGTAAAAATTGAAAATTTAAAATGTCAGTCCAATTTTCAGCAGCGAAGCAATCTTGTCGGTCGGCAAGAGTACCCCCGGTTGTGGTTGTTACAAACAAAGCAAACAAATTATTTACCTCTTTTCAATTTCAGGTAGACCGTGTAACTGCACTAGCTATCGGTGTAATGGAGCGATCCGTTCATCAAAGACAATTTATCGCCATGCAAAAACTGATGCTTCATATGCCATTCAGAAAACCACAGCACCTCTTGAAACTCAAAACATTGACTGTCCGTATTACCCTGGACTTTTTGAAACCCATCCAGCAGCTAAGACACCTCTTTTCCTTGATGCTGATATCTCCGTCTTAGACCATATCTTTTTGGAGTTTCGTAAATTTGTTTCGCATCCTAGCTATGCTAAGGCAACTGTTTCTGAGAGCTTTCGCAACGATAAACTTTTTAAATTACCCAAACCCAACGAATCTTGTTCCGGCAGGTCCAAAATGCATAAAACATAAAAAGCATATTGCATAATGCATAATGCATAATATTTGAAAAATGTCAATTTTAGAGGCCATAATAAGGAGAATTTGAAAGATAATACTTTCAACAAAACAAATATACCATTTTCTACCAGAAAATAAAGGGTAGAAAGCTGTAAATTTGAATTTTGGATGATGAAGAAAATCCATGATCCACTGAAAATGCTTGTCGCCATTTTGATTTTCATAGTTGTATTTTACAGAACGTAGTATAGTGTAGAAAAAACACGAAAATATCTCCTCCGTATATTACTTTTCTAAGTTCTCAGAGATCTTTTTTAACATTTGCATCGGGTTTTCCATCTTACAAAGCATTAACCATGGAATGCTTTTATAATAAGCCAATATATCCAGCCAATATAAATTAAAGAGTTTCATGCAAAAGCTAGATCAAAGAAAATAGACTTCGAATCTTTTTACATTCGAATGTTTATGGCTTTTTTGAGAAAGAAGAAGGGGGAACCTTTCTGATCTGTTGCATCTTCTTATTATTTATGCTGACGCAAAACCCTTTTGTTATGATTCGAATGTTTTCTCTTTCGTTCGGATTCGAAAAGTAAATATAATATGTCTGGGGAAATCCCTCTGATAATGGAATGTTTACAAGAAACTCTTCTAAAGAGGTTTTCGTGGTTTTAGCCTCTACAAAAAGGAGAGTTTTAGAAAATATAAAATCGTTCTGTAAATTACACAATACTATTATGCATTATGCAATATGCATTATGTTTTATGCATTTTGTACCTGCCGAATCTTGTTCATCTTATGAAGAGGCAAAAGCCAAGATCAAAGACTTTCTTATACCGATCCAGACTTTCAAGGCGTGTGAAAAGGACTGCGTGGTTTTTAGAAATGAACTCTCTTCTGCTAAAACGTGTCCGAAGTGTGGAAGTAGTAAAACCAAATCCAAAACATTCAAATACTTTCCTATCGGACCGCGAATCGCCCGTTTGTATCAAAATGAAAACTTGGTGCGCATATTGCAGGCTCATACTACCCGCCCGAAGGATGGATATCTGCGTGACATATGGGATACCAACAAATGGGAGAATTGATTTGACGAGGATGGAGAGTTTAAAGGTGATGACGACGGCGTGGTTTTAAATTTTTGCAGTGATGGTGTCAACCCGTTCAAAACGATGCACCACGTCTACTCGATGTGGCCACTGATGTTATCGATCCTTAATTTTCCGCCCGCTCTGCGAAAATCTGTTGGTGGCATTATGCTGGTTGGAATTATCCCTGGCAACGGCAGAAAGGAAGCCTTCCACGTGGATCCATATTTTGAAATTTTGGTTGATGAACTAATGGTACTTTCAGATTGTCAAACTTTCCACCCGGGATATATGGAAGCACCCGTGAGAATCAAAGTACGCCTCCTGCAATACGTTTTGGATTTCCCTGCAATCTCTAAAGTACTTCAGCAACCAGGTTTGTCTAATTTTAGATTAGGGTGATCATCATGGATGTTTGCGGAACGTCGCGCTCAAACGCGCGTTCCGCATCCTTCGGCAAGATCTGCGTACGCGGGGCGTAAATTTGTATATGTTCAAAAAAATGTCCCCAAAACTGCTACCTCCAAAACGAAAAATGTCGACTTTGCTCTGTATTGAAGAATGGCACCTGTTTAGCCAGCGAAAAGAAGCATTTACCTCGTAAATTTTATTGAAAATTAAATTTAGTAAAACTTTGGTTCTGATTTTGTCGTTTTTTGTTTTTAATATACATATTTAAAAAAAAGTAAAAGTGTATCTAAAATTATATCCAGTTTGAATATCCTATCAAGTGCGAGATGTCTGTTTTTGTGTCGTGACTTTCACTTTTGCACATTTGCGAAACATAAACAAAGATGGCGATTTTTGTCAAGGCAGGATCCTGCTGATTTTTTAAGCTAGAAGGCATCTTTTGCTTGTAAAATGACGTTGCTACTGTGCACACTTATTGGAAATTTTAAACGAGTATCATTCTTGAGGTTTTTTTACCACTTCCTCTGGGAGAGGTGAGAGCTGTCCTATCCTTCACTTGCTGATGGTGTGGTGGCTGTGTAGTCAACTGCTGAAATTTTCCATAAATGGTGTGATGGTTGTTTACTTTGTGGCATTCAAACTTCATGGCACTTTTTTGTGATAATTTATTGAAGTAACCTTTACTATTACATCAATTAATCTCATGGAAAACTATTTTTATGGCTTGATCAAACCAAATATCTGCATGAACAGCCCAGTCAGATTTATAAAAAAACAACATTCGGATTTCGAAATATTTTAACTTTTTAGACAAAGGGCCGGCGATTTACACAAAAACTTCGGCGCTGCGCATAGGCTTCGCAAGGCAACATTTAAATCTTATTCAAGTTCTTACTTTCGCAGCTTCGGCGCAGCGGCGAAAATCGTCGCGCAGCGCAACCTTTCACAATAAAAAATTTAATCTTATTTAATTTTTTTACCTTCGCGGCTTCGGCGCAGCGGCGAAAATCGTCGCGCAGCGCAACCTTTCGCAAGAAAATATTTAATCTTATTTAAGTTTTTACCTTCGCGGCTTCGGCGCAGCGGCGAAAATCGTCTCGCAGCGCAACCTTTCGCAAGAAAATATTTAATCTTATTTACGTCGCGCAGCGCGCTCAAACGCGCGTTCCGCATCCTTCGGCAAGATCTGCGTACGCGGGGCGTAAATTTGTATATGTTCAAAAAAATGTCCCCAAAACTGCTACCTCCAAAACGAAAAATGTCGACTTTGCTCTGTATTGAAGAATGGCACCTGTTTAGCCAGCGAAAAGAAGCATTTACCTCGTAAATTTTATTGAAAATTAAATTTAGTAAAACTTTGGTTCTGATTTTGTCGTTTTTTGTTTTTAATATACATATTTAAAAAAAAGTAAAAGTGTATCTAAAATTATATCCAGTTTGAATATCCTATCAAGTGCGAGATGTCTGTTTTTGTGTCGTGACTTTCACTTTTGCACATTTGCGAAACATAAACAAAGATGGCGATTTTTGTCAAGGCAGGATCCTGCTGATTTTTTAAGCTAGAAGGCATCTTTTGCTTGTAAAATGACGTTGCTACTGTGCACACTTATTGGAAATTTTAAACGAGTATCATTCTTGAGGTTTTTTTACCACTTCCTCTGGGAGAGGTGAGAGCTGTCCTATCCTTCACTTGCTGATGGTGTGGTGGCTGTGTAGTCAACTGCTGAAATTTTCCATAAATGGTGTGATGGTTGTTTACTTGTGGCATTCAAACTTCATGGCACTTTTTTGTGATAATTTATTGAAGTAACCTTTACTATTACATCAATTAATCTCATGGAAAACTATTTTTATGGCTTGATCAAACCAAATATCTGCATGAACAGCCCAGTCAGATTTATAAAAAAACAACATTCGGATTTCGAAATATTTTAACTTTTTAGACAAAGGGCCGGCGATTTACACAAAAACTTCGGCGCTGCGCATAGGCTTCGCAAGGCAACATTTAAATCTTATTCAAGTTCTTACTTTCGCAGCTTCGGCGCAGCGGCGAAAATCGTCGCGCAGCGCAACCTTTCACAATAAAAAATTTAATCTTATTTAATTTTTTTACCTTCGCGGCTTCGGCGCAGCGGCGAAAATCGTCGCGCAGCGCAACCTTTCGCAAGAAAATATTTAATCTTATTTAAGTTTTTACCTTCGCGGCTTCGGCGCAGCGGCGAAAATCGTCTCGCAGCGCAACCTTTCGCAAGAAAATATTTAATCTTATTTACGTTTTTACCTTCGCGGCTTCGGCGCAGCGGCGAAAATCGTCGCGCAGCGCACAACCTTTCACAAGAAGCATTTAATCTTATTTACTTTTTTACCTTCGCGGCTTCGACGCAGCAGCGAAAATCGTCGCGCAGCGCAACCTTTTGTGAAATATTGACATATGTAATTTTTTATTCACAGATTAGAAACAGTTTTTTCAAATTTATTGAGACCTTTAATATTTACCACGATTAATGAGTAAAAACATTTATCTTAAAAAAATTTTATATACATCCCTATTCATAAATTTAAAAAAATAGTTATAAATATCCCAATATTGTAATTTTTAACTCTTACAACATCTTCATTAATTCTTTATACCAAAAAAAATAAACAATTTATAATTAAAACACACCTGCAACTAAAAGTGAACGAAACACTCGTGAAAATTTTGAATTATACAGCTTTAATTTAACATCTTTTTTAACCATCTCAATAACTTAACTTTTTAGAAAGCCTGGTGTTATAATTGTCATCCAGTAATTTCAATAAACATAACCTCTTTGCATATGTCATATTCCTTGTGATGTTTTTGTAACAATTCAGTACATGAAATGTTTGCTCACAGACTTCCGTATTCATCTTACGCACATCCTTAAATTTAGGAAGATCGGGATGGTATTTACAGTCGTCACTACTGAGCACGCATTTCGACTGCGTGTGTTTCTCAGCATGAAAAACGTCCACAATAAACATTAATTCTTCAATTGCCTTGGCAAAAACATTCCCTTCCCTTGCTAATCTACAGACGTACGGGTGTAGATCACAGGATCTATCATAAACTATACCTTTCAAGTTTCCATTAAGATTACCTTGAAATATATCAATTAACCCTGTAAACACCATTGATAGACTTTCAGCAGTATACATTTCAAAATGGGACAATCGAATGCCGCATGATCTAAAAACATACAACATACCAGCAGTCCGTGTCTCGTACTTGTTGCAGTTCTCTTCTTTCTTGCAACCTTCTCCACTTGTAATAACATTCTCCAATAGCTTTACTCTTTGTCTAGTCATAGGATAAAGGTCTAATCTTTCATTTTTGATTTCATTTTTCATCTCTCCTGACTCGTTAGAGTGGATGTGGCATAATTTGGATCCTTTTAAAGATTGATTTCCTCTAACCGGATTATTTATACAACGAACAACTTTGTTAACTTCTCCTATCTCATGAGGCAACTTAGTTATCGGTTTAGCGCAACAATATCGATACAATTTTTCGTTTCCGTCGATTACAACCATCTTATTCTTGCAACCTATAATTTAGAAAAGTCATTATTTTGATTAATTTTGAAAAACCCCACTGGGAAACAATTTAACCGGGATGCTGAGACAGGGGTGTAATAGTCATTTTTTCAATTTAAGCCTACACATATAATGATAAAATGAATCAAGTTCAAAATGTATCCGAATTACCTGTCTCGTTACATTCGTGTGAAAACCATTTTTGATCGATTACTTTTTTCAAGGTTGGATACACATCTTCACATATCTTTTCAATATCGAAATGTTTATTGTGGTCCTTTCTGTGCCATAACATTGTGGGGCAAATGCTTATTAGTCGTTTTATGAGCCAATGATTTTCGATGACTTCGGCAATCAGTTTCTTTGTAGAGTCATCAATTCCAAATTCAACATTGTACATTTCGGAAATCTTATCAAAACTTGTAGCACCAATACAAATCTGTAGAGAAATCCTCTCTAGATATCGTGTCGTAAAAGCTATGGATGACGTGATCATAAAGTAGTCATCTCCATCTGTTAGATACGTTCGATATCCATCTTTATTTTCTGTCCAGTGTCTGTAAAACTTCGTCTTACACGTCTTACACAAACCATGGTAATTCAATCCATCAATAATGCCATTTTCAGTGTAAATCCTTACTTGGGATGCTCTAGGGTTAATCCTGATCTTCTTCGAGCAACAAGTAGTGGTAATTGGGATAAATGCTGGCTGCTCCATGTATTCGCTGTTCCCTGTTTTATACCTAACCATACAGGTGCTGCAGTGTAGGATATGACTTTCGATTGGACGAAAATAAACTTCACCATTTGGTAGGTCAAGGTCTACTAATACCTGTAGATTACTGTCACTTAATGTGGTTACATACGATTGCAAAGTCTTCGTTATGTATTCGATTCGGTGTGGAGTGCGTAATGAAACATTACTAAGTAAATTCTGTAACACTTTCAATACATCAATCCGAATAATCATCTTCGCGCCTCTTAACTTTTCTCCGTATCTGCTTCCAGAAGGTTTGTGCTCAAACAAATTTTTCTTTTGTACATAATTTGTTTCATAAAAAACTGACGTTACAATAAATTTTTCAAGAAGACAATGCAATGGCTTTTTTTAGTTGTGACGTCGGATTTTGATTTTGGGAGAACATTGCATTGCCATCTTTAAAAAGAAGAAACTTAACGGCCATAAATTCATTTCACCTCAATCAACACTCGAGGAACAATCATGTCGAAACCTTTGAAAGAAATCTCAGACGATGTTTACCGGCGCGCACTGGAAAAATGTTGGGCGGTAAAGTTGGACACACAGAAAACCTTCCCTACACTAATCGATGAATGGATAACAGTGGAGAAGAAAAAACTTGGAGTTCCGTATTCTTACCTTGCATACCCACTTCTAACGAGTATATCATACTGTCTCGGTGTGAGCAGAGTAAAACTGGCTGAATCGTACCAAGAACCCGTCATCCTTTACTCGTTGGTATCAGGCAGAAGTGGTACAAATAAATCAAGCTGTGTATCACTTTTCCGAAATATCATCAACAAGATTGAAACAAATGAGCGAGATGATAAACAGCACATCTTTGACAGTGGCACTATCGAGGGTCTCATGACCACACTTCATGAGAACAACGGCTCCGTTTTATGCGCTGTAGACGAGTTTTCCACATTCTTAGATGCAATGGATAAAAACTCAAATGGAAATGTCGAACGCTCAAGGTAACTTTTTACTTAGTTTTGTAATTTTAAGATCCCATATACCTCACCGTCAAATATAGGTAATACGCACTCCAATGGAGAACCTAAAATCTTAATTGTGTTCGCACGGGTTTTCGCATAATCTTAGTTAGTATTAGACCTGACATCCGTATGTTCAATTTTAACGTTTATCTTTTGAAAATAGCTCTTCATGTAATGGTATATGAACATAAGATTATCTTTAGATATCTATCTCTTTGGTCCGGTTCATCATGGTCAAAAAAGACAAAGCACGGCGGAAAGGTGGAAATTGAAGACCCACGATTCAGTTTTTATGGGTTTAACCAAAACTACTTTCTTATTAACATGATCGTTAACAGCAATCATTTTGATGGATTCCTGCCAAGATTTTTGGTCGCTACTTCTGAAGAGGAGTATGTTCCAATAACGGAAAAAATTGCAGCTTCGAAAACAAAAGTTCCACTCTGTATCCAGAATTTGTTTGACAAAATTTTCAAACACTTTTACTATAAAGGTCATGTTTTTGAGCTAGACACTGAAGCATTTACTTTGTTTGCATCATATGATCAAAAAGTTTTGGACTTCAGAAAGGCAGATGTGTTCGAAGACATGAAATCAATGATTATGTCCAAAAGTATCGGTAATGTGCTGAGAGTAGCTGCTCTCCAGTGCGCACTACGCGTTGTTGTCGATGCCGATGACTTATCAAATCTGGATTTCACAATTGGGATGGTCGACATGGAACGAGCCATCACGTTGGTAACGTATTCGGTTAACTGTTTAATTGCATTGATAGACAGCACGAAAAATACTTCACGAAATGGAAGGAAACGACATAGCGAAATGCCTTTACCTGAAGTAATGGATGAGGAGTTTCTATTGGTCCACAAGGCGAAAATCAAAAAGATCTTCACGCAAAATTCAAAGATCGTACCGGTTTCATCCATCACAAGAAATCACATGTGTCCTCAAATAGGTGGGAAAAATGGTTCAGAAGAAGCCAAACGTTTTCTAAAGGGGTTAGAGTTGAATGGTCTTGGTAAGCTGTCAGTGGAGAATGATAAATCAGTATTTATTGTAACCGATAAAGAAAACATTGAAAATCAGATAGTCTCAGATTTGATGACTAAACTCGATCTTTGAGTCTTATACATTATCACACTTAATATTTATGGTTTGAATAATTAAATTTTTACGTGTTTGGATGATTTTTAAATTTGGCAGTTAATTTCAAATTTTGGGTTTTAAGGTTAGGTTGACCAGATATTTATGGAAAAATTCAGTTTTTTCTCCACACATCCATATTTATATTTAGTCAAAATCAAATCATATAATTGTATTTATTCTTCAGATGTTGAATTCTAATTATTATTTGTATATTTTCCAATAACTTATTAATCACATCCTTACTTTTTTCAATGAATTACTCTATCCACCATTTAAAAAAACTCATATAAACCGTTTTGGGTCACATCTATACATCATTTGATTTTAAGTTTTGATTTGACTTTAAAATTACAACAACAAGTAGGTTTTATTGACTTAACCTTTACCTAACACATGTATTATTGACACCACCAGGCCATTTCAGACTTTATAGTATAATAGCTCCTATCACACGCGAAAGACCTTTATATACCCTGGACCAAGCTTCTCAATCCCAGCCAAGCAAAGTCTTTGATCGGAGTTTTTTGAAAATTGATACCCTAATGGCGGCACTACTCGATAGCGGTGTAAATGCATCGAGAGCGCTAGGTCTACTTTTCCTCGAATTTATTTTATGATGTAGCGGCGTTAGATGTTAATTTTTAACATTGCAATGGCTTCTCCTCGGGTACCAATTCCAAAAAAACTCCAATCAAAGATGGCAGATATATTTTTTTTTTTCGGTCAAAAAATCAAAGATGGCAGATATTGCTTGGTCCAGGGTTATATAAAGGTCAGTGAGTGCAACATTCTTCACCGCTACGCCGAAGTCGCGAAGGCCATTTCAGACTTATAATAGCTCTTATCACACGCGAAAGGCTTGCGCAGCGCAACGTTCTTCGCCGCTACGCCGAAGCCGGGAAGGCCATTTCAGACTTATAAAAGCTCCCATCACACGCGAAAGGCTTGCGCAGCGCAACGTTCTTCGCCGCTACGCCGAAGTCGCGAAGGCCATTTCAGACTTATAAAAGCTCCCATCACACGCGAAAGGCTTGCGCAGCACAGCATCCTTCGTCGCTACGCCGAAGTCGCGAAGACCATTTCAGACTTATAAAAGCTCCCATCACACGCGAAAGGCTTGCGCAGCACAGCATCCTTCGCCGCTACGCCGAAGTCGCGAAGACCATTTCAGACTTATAAAAGCTCCCATCACACGCGAAAGGCTTGCGCACGTCAAATACGTGCGCTAACTGCGTATACCACGCGCAGCGCCGAAGTAAGTGTGCAAATCGTCGCCCCACTCTTTTTAGACCCTACGATTTTATTGGAATTTTGTCATGGTTAAACTTAACATTCAGCGGATATTGTTGCCAAATAATGATTTTTTTGTCACGTTGTCAGCCAATACTGTTTGACTATTTGAGTAACACTTTTTAAGATCATACGCCATATCGAATATT
This sequence comes from Clytia hemisphaerica, assembly GCF_902728285.1. NCBI lineage: Eukaryota > Metazoa > Cnidaria > Hydrozoa > Leptothecata > Clytiidae > Clytia > Clytia hemisphaerica. Next base: position 26,687 of record NW_027103780.1, read on the forward strand.
GGGTGATTGTGGTCAGTATAACATTTGTTGAGGCTGGTTGAGGAGGTACGCTGCTGTGAAAAACAGACAAAATATTTGCAGGAGTTCTTAATTATTCATCATGATATTAGAAAGACTTTGTTGTGGTTTGAAGATCAAGCAAATTGTGATAAGTTTTGTGACATGTGTGTGATGTTCAATGACATTTATAACTTTTACATACGAAGGCAGCAATCACTAATGCACTTTCATTTAATCTTCCAAATAAAATAAGCACTTTTGAAGCTTTTTCCTCAAAACTGTTGAGCGTGTTTTTAGCGAAGTTAAATGAAGATGTTTGTGATCGCCGCCTTAAAATATACCTTATTAAGTGGATAAATTTTGGCGTGGATTTAATTTGGCAATTAGCCAAAATGCAATTTTTGACGGGGATTTAGCTAATTTGACGATATAGATCAATTTCATAAAATTTGGCGGGGATTCAAGTTGGCGAAATGCAAATTTTGAGACACTTAAATTGGTAAAAATTACTATATATAAAATATACTGAAAAGTTGTTATTTTTTAGTTTTTGAAATTTTGGCGGGGATTTAATTTGCCAATATGTGTCATGCCACGCGATTTCCAACATACTCCATCACACCGGTGTCAAAAAAAACCAGTGGACCCACCGGTTCCCACCGGTGTCGAATGATTTTGCAACCAGTTTCAACCACTCTTCACCGGTGGCACTTTTTAGAGATTCGAGACTGGTGTCCACCGGTGTCCACCGGTGTTTTAATAATTACACCGGTGGAGGCTTTAGATTTCGGCTGCCGTCAAAAATTAAACTTAGAGTTTACGCATGCGCGATTACATCAAAACAAAATTGGCTGTTCCGCTTCGCTTTCGCTTCGCCTGTCTGCCTGTAGGTCGACACGAAAAAAGTGTAGAAGCAATCACTTCAAATGATGATGATTTGCCTAGAGAATGGTGATGGTAAAGTATTTGACAAACAAAAAGACAAACAGTTTGTCTTAGGAAGGATGAGGAAGGTTTGTATATTTTACATTGAAAAACTCATAGCAATGGAGTAGAGATGGGGGTTGATATAATGGATATCTTTTGAACTACAAAACCACCATTTGGCATTTGAAACAAATAAATGACACAAATGACGACTCATTTTTCTCATTGAGGTAAGGGCTTTAATCTGGTGGAACTATTTTTTCCAAAATATGAAGGGAATATTTTGGCCTGTCCTCCCTATTAATAGTCGAGTGAAAGTTTGAACTTTTTGGAGTGGGCAGTAAACCTGTTTAATAATTTCCCTCCCCTAAAATGGATTTTTAAAAAAAATTTGTATATCTAAAATTGTATTCAAATTTGAGGAATGTTCAGGCCCAAAGCCTGTGTTAGGTAGTTGCTTAATGCACCTTTTAGAACAGGTAAGTTATTGTAATTGGCACCCTTCACCTAATAGCCAGCAACTCCTCAATTTTGAATACAATTTGGTTGAATACAAAAAACAATCAATGGGATTTAATTTTGTGTTTACTTTCGACTTATATCAAATTTGATGCAGCCAAGTTGTTTTATTTAAATGGAACTATTATTAATGGTAGGGTGGACAGGCCAAAATTTTCCCCTCAATTTTTAGAAACCAAGCTAATTTTATTTGAAAGTCCTTACCTTTGTGAGAAAAATGAGGGGTCATTTATTAGAAATGGTTGAGTATTCCCAAAGTTATTCCATTTTCAAAACACAAAAAAATCACCTTTTCAAAGAATCGCCTCCTTACACCACGCCAGCAAGAAATAATTTTCGGAAGCACCAAAATCGCGCCAAAAATGGCGGATGAAATCTAGTCTTCCGTGTGGCGGGGTGTGGGGAGTTTTGCTGGTGCGGTCTGAAAATCGGCCCGATAACTGTTAAACTTTAGCTTATCGCTAATGAGCTGGAAATGATAGCTAAAAACAAATTTCACCACTAGGAAGCTGAAATCCTCAGCTTTCAGATGGTGTATGCTGCTTACATGAAAAAATCCGCAATCTTGTTGAAAAATTGCAATTCCTTCTATTTATTCAAAATTCCAGACAGCCTTTAGGTTTTCAAATAAAGCAGCATGTGATAGATTGTAGCCTAATCTTACCCTGGGTTTACTAAAAAAAACGCGATTGAAAAGATGAACCAGCTCAATAGCGACAGCCATTTGTTTCAATATGGGTCGAGAATTTTCTGGTGCCGTGGTCAGCACTAAATCGCGTTTTCACCTTGACGTCGAAAAACATGAATATCTTTGGAAAGAAAATAGATACCTGGATGCAGTTTTTTTTACTTGTTTCCCTGATAATTCCTGATTGATTTAAAAAAAAATAATTAACAGATTTGGATGATTCAAAGGTATATAAGTACTAATGCATTGAAGTTCATTTTTGTAAATTCTTCCTCGTTCCGCGCAATAAATCCTGACGAGTGCGCACCCTATTAATGGTCCGATTTGGCTGAAATTTTGCAAACTTCTTCCTTGGGTGAAAACCTAGGGGTAGTTTTTTCACTTTTTCAAAATTCTCATTTTTAAGGGCGTGGTCACAAAGTTTAGCTCAAACGAGGCTAAAAATTTGGGGCAGACTGGAGACCTCAAAAATGGTTGGATTTGGCTGAAATTTTGCTCACCTAATCCTTGGGTAAATACCTGGGAATGTTTTTTTCATTTTTTAAAAATTTTTGGGGCCATATTTATGTATAAAAGTTGCAAAGCGATCCAGACCCTTTCGATTTGCAAGTTGTTGCAATAATAGATAATAGTTGCAATAGAGTTGTTGCAATAGAACGGCTGTGTCTCCATAATAAATCATGGAGATTGGTAACGTCCAGCCACACATCAGATTCGATCTGACAGCTCACACTGTACCATTATTCAATTAGAAAAATTGAAGCTATTGACCAGACAACTCTATTTGGAAGATTTTAAGCAAAGACCAGGACACTACCCTTGAACAACATACAAGTTTAAATCTCAAATTATCCAAAATGATAGATACAATTATCAAAAAGTGTTCAGCAAAAGGGTTTTTTTTACTTTATACTTGAAAAGAATTGAGAAAAAAACGAGAAAGAATTAATAAAAAATAACACAAGTTGAATTGTACGAGAGATGCTATTTGAAAATAAATTATTGGAGAAAATGTACAAAATTAATCAAATGAAATAATAATAAAATTAATTATAATTAAAAATGGGTTTTGAGCCCTTCTGAAATATTAATTGGATGTTTTTTTGTGTTTTTTTTTTATTTTTGTTCTTGTTTTTGTTCTTGTTTTTGTCTTTTTTCTTCTTATCCTTCGACACCCACACATACCCATCTTTATCTCTCTCACCTTCTTTCTTCCACACTTCAAACGCCTTTGCACTCTTGCTGCCAGGGTTCTTTTCTCTATATAAATAGAAAGCTGCAGCGCTTAGATCAGCCATTTTTTTTTTATTATTTTTAATTGTTTATTTTTACTGAAGAGAAAAAACAATGCAAATTTGAAAAAGGTTAACTTGCATAGTATGTCACTTTCATCACCTCCAAATCACAAAACTGTCTGGTCTTCATTTATAAATTGACCAGGTCAAGAAGTCAAAAACAAAACAAACAAGCTAAATTATAAACCAATTATAAATTAATGACTAGGCATTTCTGTGATTTGGAAACATTAGAGACCCGGGAGTAAACCTTGGCTTTTAGTTCATACTTGCAACATTTGTAGATAAAATCTGATTAATGGTGAAAGTATTTAACAGAGTACACCACGTGAAGGTAAGCCATAGGAAGGGGTAGATCACAAGAATTGTGAAAAATTGAAAAGTTTATTAAAAAGAGAGTAATCTTAGGGATTGGCCATAAAGTATCTACTAGAGGGGGGTGGAGGATTTTTCTAAAATCACAAAAAAAATTTCGAACCAACCCTCTTTGACGGTACCCCACAATACACGAAAAATTGCAATGAAGAGTTGCTAATGCTATCAAATTAGCAATTTATTTATATTATAAATTCAACCAAAAATTCATGGTAAACGCCAAAATAAAAAGAGTAAAAAATGTAAACAAACAGCAAAAAAACCACCCTAAAATTCTCCACCCCACTCTAGTAGATACTTTATGACCGCTCCCTTAAAAGTTATTTTATAGTTTTTTGTGATCTACCCCTCAGTTTTTCGTACTCTGCCCTAAAAAAGAAAAACAATTTTGATTAGGGCTGACTGTAATAGTCAAAATGACAAAGCAGCAGCGAAGGGTAAATACTCATCACAATGATAAAGTATATTTTTCTCTTGATTTGAAATAAATTTAGAGAATTCATAGCAATTCACATTGAATGCTTTAACACAACTATTCACAATGAATTGATGTGACACCTCCATTGTGCTGATTTATCATTTTAATAAAAACCTCACGCTCGTGAAAAAGAAGTTAATATGTAGCTGGATCAGGTGCAGTGAGATTTTTGGTATTGTCAGTACAGAATTCCCGTATATCAGTGAAAAGATAGTCTTTCCTTTTCTGAGGGAATCCTTTAGGGTGGATAATATCAGGCAAATCTCTGGTATTGGTGACACTCTCAAGAGGGACTTTTCCAATGATAGACACCTTTACAGGCTCATCACCTAGTCTTTTTGAGCAATATACTATACCCTTTTCTTCTGAAGACATACTAAAGTGATGATACTCAAGAAGGTCTTTGATGTCTACAAATTGGTACTTTTTATCAAAATACTCTGTCCACTCATATGTTGGAACATTAACCTGCTTGTCATGAGTCCCAGCCAAAACACCAACATTAACCTTAGTATCATTGCAAACATCCATTACATCATACAATGATGAGACTTGTGTACGCCGCAGCTTTGTTTTGAATGCACCGAAACATCTGAAAATTGGAAAAAATTCATCCTCTAGAGAAAAACCTTTTCAGTCAACAATTTACCCATTTTTATCATTATATTTTGTTGAAGATAATATTTTAATAATCTTTTATGTTTGGCCTTCTGGGCCTTCAACATATACCCTGAGTCGGGAGGAAATTAAAAAAGTTTAGATGAAGGCTGGCTGATCATTACCTGTCACAGCTAAACTTTGTGTGGCCAGCAATCATAAATGAATATTCAATCTTTTCATGAAGTCCATTGATTATTCTCCACATGAGATAATGCAGAAAGGCATTATTCTTGTTCTGGCCTAGAGTTACAAATGTTATTAGAAAATTTAACAAGCTTGTTGGCTATTCCAAAAAAAATATACAGGGGTATTGACAATATTGACGAACCTTTTTTGCAAACCCCCTGGAAAATTTAAATGCTAGAGGTAGTTCCTATTAAATGGATTAAACCCTCTGGAAAGTGAAGTTTTGCAATTGTGTGAGTGTTGTCTTTAAAAAAGGGTCTGTAAAATAACTATTAAAGAATATACCAAAAGCCCTTCCAATTTTGAGACCCCCTGGAAAAGTTCGTCAATACCCCTGTATGGTTTAAATCATAATGAATGTGAAGGAAATTTGGAAAAATTGAAACCACTTTCGATTTGCAAGTCACATAATTTTTAAGTTCATTGCATAAATTTGTATAAATTAACGGAATTGTAATAAGAAGAATAGAAATTATCGTATTTTTGCATTTTTGTCGACTTTGCAGAAAAACGTAAACAAAGCCTAAATTCTGGAATTTTGAAAAGATTTTGAAATAATGAAAAGTGTAAAAAACTGTCAAAAGTACACATACCCGAACAATTATCAGCATGTAGATAAGCTTCTGTCTCACCAAAACTGTAATTTTCTAAATAGTGGTGCACATAGCTGATGGTAGCATTAGCACCCTTCCCTGTATTAACAATCTCATCAATGAGATAACAGTATTGAAGACCTATACCATCATTGCACAGACCAAAGATTGAACATTTACGAGGCGTCTTAAAAAAAATAGGCCCTGGCTGGAGAGGGTGATAAGGGTAATGAGTTTGTTGGGCATAGTCCCACGAGTAGTGGGACATTCCTTTAAAAGAACAAGGAGGCTTTTTAGAAAACGCATTGAAATTTTCCATTCCTTCTAATTGTAAAAACTTCCGAGCATCATCCTTCGCCCTTTTAACTTGAGCTCTGTAATAGCGGATTTCCTCAGCAGCCCGAATTATATGGTCCTCCTGTGATTTTAAAGCCTCGTCATAATCATCATTCCCCCCAGAATCATCACCCTCCTTATGTTTAGCACGAGCTCTAATCAATAAATTATTGCCCTGCTGACAAGTCCAGCACAAATCAGCCATAGTTTTAGCAACTACAATGTTTGGCAATGCTTTTTTCCAGAGGTCACGAAAAGCACTAAAACCCATTGCAGGCAAATCTTCTTTTAAACATGCACTGTGATAACTTTCATGAATTGATTTCTTAGTGTGGTGAGAGTTTATAAACTGCGTAGTACCCTTTTCATCCCTACAATAGGGAATTCTACCGGGTAGATACGATGCATTTAATTCGGCAAAATTTTTGAGAAAGGTAATAGCGTGTTCATTAGTCTTCATTGAAAAGGTATTATGAGGTAAACGTCCTTTATTCCCATGCTCACGAGCTACTGGGCCCTTTTCTTTAAAATGTTTACACAATGTTTGGTAAACAGAAAGACTCATTGTCAAGCAAAACAAAAATGTCTCACGACAAACACGCTTACCATGAATCATATAAGTAGTCTCACCATTTTTTGGTTTGTTTGCCAATATAAAACCTAATAACAAAAAGTCTTTTTCGCTGCTGGTCAATTCCAAAATCGAATCCCTGCGATCTCTAATCTCATCTTTGGTAAAAAGGAGATAACATTGTCCTTTTTCAGGTCCAATTTTACAACCACAACCTTCCCTATAAAATTTATCAACTTTTTCTTCTTCTTCAGTATCAAGAGGTCTCTTTTCAGCCATCTTTCTAGGTTTATTCTGTGATCTTGCTTTCACCAAAGCTACCAGCAAATGAAAACAGAATGCTGATATCAAAGGGTGCGCGCGCATAAGTAGACATACTTTTCGAACCTTCGAAAAATGTTTCAAGATCGAATGTTTTACTGGTACATGTTTTACGTCATTAAGATCGTGACAAATTTTGTGAATTTGAGTTGAATTGGGAATAGGGCCCTAATATTACTACGTGACCAACAATGCAACATGGTGACATGTATTAGGAATAAGGGCCCTAATTACTACGTGACCAGCATGATGACACGTATTGGGAATAGGGCCCTAGAACTACGTGAGCAAGCTGTAAAACAATAGAAATTTCGAACAACAAAAGTTTGCGATTCCGAAAACAATAACAAGTAACATTCTAATTGGTCCTTTCAACTAGTTCCATTGTTTCTGTCACCTTATTCAATTGTTTCGAATACCTTGCCCTATAAAAGGACACGCTTCAAAAGATCCCATTGCTTTTCTGCTCACATCAGCTTTGTTCAATTTTAAATATAATTTCTAATTTTTATTTGTTTGTTCAACATGGCTAACCGTTCAGTAAGAAAAGTAATTGAAGAAAATCTCCCAAAATATGCCTTGGTATATTTTGAATCAGATAAGAAGACCAGCATCAAAAGGACTGACCAACTTACCTGGAACAGCCAAGACCAGCGTGGAAAATATTGCAAATTTGTTTTTGGCACAAAGACATTGATTGGGCAGATTCTAACTATGAAAGGTAAATAGTTAGTGGGGAACTAATGGAATAGATATTACACGTTTTTTTTTTAAGAAACTAGTTTTACCAAGCAGCATCAATGTTTCTTAAGAAATCGGCCTTTTGAGCCTTAAATGTTTCTAAACTGTTTGACATTATCAGCCTCATGGAAGGCTGAAATTTGACCTCCTATGAATTTCTCTAATTCGATATTCTTGCCAAATAAGGATTAATTTCACTTCGCATGAATTTCTCTAATTCGATTTTATTACCTTATAAGGATAAATATGGTGTCAATGGAAATTGTTTTGCCTCCTATAAATTTCTCTAGTCCGATAAGGATAAATATGGCATCAATAGAAAATTTCACCTCCTTTAAATTTCTCTAATTCGATATTGAAATAAGGATAAATATCTCAATATTTCACTTCGTTTCTCTAATTCGATTTTATTGCCTTGTAAGGATAAATATGGTGTCAATGGAAATTGTTTTGCCTCCTATAAATTTCTCTAGTCCGATAAGGATAAATATGGCGTCAATAGAAAATTTCACCTCCTTTAAATTTCTCTAATTCGATAGTAAAATAAGGATAAATATCTCAATTTTTCACTTCGTTTCTCTAATTCGATTTTATTGCCTTAAAAGGATAAATATGGCGTCACTGGAAATTATTTGGCCTCCTATAAACTTCTCTAGTCCGATATTCTTGCAAACTAGGGATTAATATAACGTCAGCGAAATTTGACCTCATATAAATTTCTCTAATTCGATATTGAACATTATTTCTATAGAGACGGAGAATGAAGTGAACGTCTACGAAAAAGAATGGGAAAAGAATCAGCCCAAGAAACGAAAACAGGCCGAAACCGAGACCGAAAGTGACGACGAAGAGGAAGAGGAGAACAGAAAAAAGAAGAAGCCGAGACAGGTATGTTATTTTTCATGACAAATTTATTTCAGTGAACGTATCTTCTATGATTTCAGTGTAGAAAATCTAAGTTGAAATTTCATTTTCTCTTTAATGAACAAGTCAGATTTTCTACGAATCACGTTGAAAGGTCCTATAAAAATAGAAAAAGAAGTTAATTCATTCTTTTGCACGGGGAATCTTTTCGGTCCTTGACAAAATCTTTATTTTCGATGTCTTTGGAAAATTTCATGTTTCATTCAGTAGGCATAAAGTATAAAGTCTGTTCACGATCAGTGTACATATTTGTCTATAATTTTTTAAGGATTGGTTCAAATATAATAGATTTGGTACCGTTGGAAAGATATTGATGAGTGGAATAATTTGAAATAAAAATTGTTTTGAAAACTTTCTAAAATAAAAATGAAAACGAAGAAGAAAAATGAACTACTTGTAGAATTGAGATATAATTATCATTTTCAAAACAAAAAAGAGCGTACACTTATCGCGAACAGACTTTAACTTTTGATTTCTTTTTTTGCTATTAAGACTATCAAGAGGAAAGGAAAACCATCAAAAGAAAAGAAGAAAAAGCCAGCAGCAGTACCAAAAACCAAAGAACAGGTAAATTAATTTTTTATAGCCCTACAATACAATTGTCAATCGTTTTCAAGAAAACGAATGGACTATTAATGTCTGTCTCAAATGTGGACACTTTACCTTTTTAACATTTTTTCAGCACCTAGTCATACTATATTTAAAAGTTATACACCGTTGGAAAGATAATTTTGAGGAGAATGTTTTGATAGATTTCATATCTTGCTTAGGTCAAAAGATACAGCCCTTAAAAGTAGGGCTAAAATTGCCAAAAATCACTAAAAATGGCCAAAATGTACGTATTTCAAAGAGCTGTAACTTTGGATCAAAGCAAGATAGAAGAAATCTGATTATCTTTCCAACGGTGTATAACTTTTAAAAATAGTGTGACTAGGTGCTGAAAAAATGTTAAAAAAGTAAAGTGTCCACATACTTTTGAGACAGAATTTAACACCGAATGGCCTTTTTGAAATCTTTTCCTTACCTAAAAGTTCGTCTGAGTTTATGATAGACGTCCTCTTTTAAATTCAACCTCGTTTAAATTTCTCTAATTCGATACTATTGCCATACATGGTCATGATACGAATTCGTTTTTGATTGAAATAAATTTCAATGAGCTGATCTGAAAAAGGAATAGATGTGAATTATGGAATCTGTGTTTACATCTATCTACAGAAAAAAGAGGAAAAGAAAAAGAGACAAAGCAAAGTCGAGAAAGTGAGAGCAGCCGAAGCAAGCTGCGAGATCGCATTGGAAACCACAGAGGTATGTATACCTTAAACCTATTAATACCAGGCTTTTTGAGTTTTGTATTACCGGGGGTGGGTACTCCTTCAAAGTGAACTTGTGACTTGTGTGAGGTATTCCATTCAAAATTTGCTTTTAAAATCTGTCTCAAAATTATGTGGACACTTTACTTTTTTAACATTTTCTCAGCACTCATTTATGCTATAATAAAAAGTTATATACCGTTAGTATTTCATTTTTTTAATTTTCATTTTTCTTCATTTTCTAATTTTTTCAAAATCATTAAGCCTATTAAAACATTCTCTTCAAAATTATTTTTCCAGCGGTATATAACTTTTTATTAAATGAGTGCTGAGAAACCTACCTACCTTAGCTTTCCAAATATGTATAACAAGTGCTTCTAACAAAACAGTCTAGCGATTTTACAAAATGCCCTCTACTACAAGTGGTACCAAGTTCTATAACAATTGTACCTTTATTTTTTAAGCCAAAACGCGACATCATTAACGTGGACAAACAAAAGAATGTTAATGGCTTTATTTTCGATTCTGTGGTCCTAAAACATAACGTACCTGAGAAAGCCGACGCCCAATTTTCAAAGATTGTCAAAAGCAAGCCATTTGATGGTAATTTGAGGACCTTTTCTTCCCTTAAAACCAAAATTGTTGCTCCGTTGTCCGGCGAAATCGTTTCTCCGTCGTCGTCGTCCGGCGAAATCGTTGCTCCGCTGTCGTCGTCCGGCGAAATCGTTGCGCCACCGTCGTCCGACGAAATCGTTGCATCACCGTCGTCGTCGTCCGACGAAATCGTTGCTCCACCGTCGTCGTCCGACGAAATCGTTGCTCCGTCGGCATCATCCGGCGAAATCGTCGTTTCGTCCTCGTCTGGCAAAATCAACAAAATCGTTGTTCCGTCGGCATCATCCGTTTCGTCGTCGTCCGGCAAAATCAACAAAATCGTTGTTCCGTCGGCATCATCTGGCGAAATCGTCGTCTCGTCGTCGTCCGGCAAAATCAACAAAATCGTTGTTCCGTCGGCATCATCCGTTTCGTCGTCCGGCAAAATCAACAAAATCGTTGTTCCGTCGGCACCATCCGTTTCGTCGTCCGGCAAAATCAACAAAATCGTTGTTCCGTCGGCATCATCCGTTTCGTCGTCGTCCGGCAAAATCAACAAAATCGTTGTTCCGTCGGCATCATCTGGCGAAATCGTCGTCTCGTCGTCGTCCGGCAAAATCAACAAAATCGTTGTTCCGTCGGCATCATCCGTTTCGTCGTCGTCCGGCAAAATCAACAAAATCGTTGTTCCGTCGGCATTATCCGGCGAAATCGTCGTATCATCGTCGTCCGGCAAAATCAACAAAATCGTTGTTCCGTCGGCATCATCCGTTTCGTCGTCGTCCGGCAAAATCAACAAAATCGTTGTTCCGTCGGCATTATCCGGCGAAATTGGTGTTCCGCTGTCGTCTGGTTCCTCCACTGTTCCATGGTCTGGTTCCTCTAATGTTCTGTTGCCTGGTTTTGTTGTTCCTTTGTCTGCCAACACTCCAGTTTATTCAACGAACGCTTCAACCCCACGCCAACAATACACCACACCAAGTAGTTGTTCCTCTCGCATGTATTTCACTCCGGAGTCAACGGATTATGTTGTTTCTTCAAGAAGTGGTGGTCGATTTCTTCAACAATCCAAAGATCAAAAAAGCACTCGTGAGAAGATCGATGAACTTTCTTTGGAGTTGGTCCAAATGCGTGGGGTGATGGAGCAACAGGCAAAGGACATCAACACAATAATGACGATATTGAAAGAAACCACCAACCGCCAACCACCAATGCCAGTTCTTAATCACCATGAGGTTGCAAATGAGCTGGAAAATATTGAAAAAGCAATTGAGGATACCAGACCAAACCTTTTCTTGCCTGGCGGTTACATGGAGGAGCTCTTGGGGAATGGGTCAATCACAAGTTCAAAGTCGGAGGTTACAACTGAAGTAACAGAGGCAATTGCCAAATCCGCCATCGAAATGATGAAAAGTAAATTCAGCCCGCAAGAACTCAAATACGGGAACATAAAAGGCACCGCCAGGATGAAGAAACTAAATGAGGCGACAATGAGGAATATTTATTGTTCTATCCGAGAAAAATTCAATCTCCGCCCTGATTTTGAGTTCCTGGGACCCATTGAGACTAGAATTGGGATAAAATTGAATGCCCATAGGAAGAATATAAAATTATTAACACAGATAACAGATATTCCAAGTCAAAGCGCCAGCTCTTAAATCATATGGTGACTCAGTGATTGATCCATTCTCTTAAATTATTCATCAGATTTTATTCGCTACATAAATTAAAAATAAATTCTCATGGATCAACGCAAAACACCATATGCTTAAGTTCTGAGGCTATTTCTTAGGAATTTTTTATCAATAATTTACTGATCATTGTAACCTCATTATTTTTTTAAACTATTTCTTAGGAATTCTTCAAAAAGTTGTGTTTGGTTTCGTTGTCTGCATTTTGCGGTGGTACTTAGCGAAATATGAACTTTTAAGACGATGTTTTGAATTCATTGTGACAAGGATTCAGAGAATTAAACACAATGCCACAGATTTGAAAAAGATTTTTTTTAAATTGTACAAAAAAAATACGAGTTAGTCAGTTGGTCGGTAAAAATTTTGTCGAAAAAATTAAAAATTATTTTTTAAACCTATGGTAATGTTTTCTTCATTCAATCAGTTTGACTTTTCGCAAGATCCAAAACGTCAGCTCTTAAATTATATGGTGACTCAAATCATTCAGAATTTTACTCACATTCAGTACAGCTATTAACAATAAATTCTTGTGGATCAACCCACAACACCATTTGATTGTAACCTTAGTTTTCTTCATTCAATCAGATTGACTTTTTGCAATATCTAAAACAAAATAATTATCAAAAATCATGTTATCATCATTAATGACATTGTCAATAAATTTGTACAATTAATTCTTATGGATCAACCCTCAGCCGATTTTGTCGGCTGACACAAAAATCAACGTCATTTTCAGAATCAATCTTGAATGAATTTCAGTTTCAAACTTCAATGTAACGTCTTCAAAAAATTGATGTCAGCATTTTTAAACTCTTCACAGGTTTTGGTCTAACGATTTTTGTGTCAGCTGGCATGTGTAAATCACACTTAAGGATATATATAGCAATTCTTGATCGATTTATGATTGCAACTTCATTTGTTTTAACCTAATTTATTTAGGATAATAATATAATATAGGATTTATTGTAAGAGTTTTAGTATTTTTACTTTTTTTCACGAAACTTGTGTTCATGTTAAAATAAAGCTGGACTAAAAAAATGTTGGTTTGCCGTCACCCGACCCTAAGTTTTGGAGGACAGTCGGTTGGATATTTTTTTTATTTTATTGATTTTAAAAATTTCCAGCACTGATGGACTTTTAAAACAAATGGAACAAAAAGATTCTTCTTTTATAAGGTAGCAATATAATAATATTTTTTGGGTCGGCAGGTTTTGAATAGGGTGAAGGCAATTCAACATTTTTTTAAAGTCCAGCCTAACAGTAAAAAAAGGAACAGCCCTGTGAATTCAGGTTGGCATTTGGCATTATCGACCTAAAATAACTAAAGCCGACCTAGATTCTTCATTTCTGCCCTTCTACTAAACTGGATTCACTGGACTGAAAGAACGAGAAAATTAAGCCATATTGTACAAAAATTTGTAAAATTCATTAGTTTTAGAGTTGTATAATTTAAAACTTTTCCCCTTAAACTGAGTAAAAAGAATTATAACATCATTGTTTTTATCTCAGTCAAATCATGTGTAGTCTCTATTCTGACTTTCAAGATCAAAAATTTTCTTATTTTACAAGGCAAAAACATAAAATCTTTAAGAACGTAGAACGTAGAATACTTTTTTAATCAAACAGCTGGGGTTTTACTAATCATGTCATGTTTCCCGTTAAAGGAACTGTACTATACTATAAACCCTTCTGGACGTGGTGTCAGGGTGGCCTAACCGTAGGTATTGCTACCTATCTCAAAGATGCAAGCTAACACAAAAGGAAAAGTCGACTCGTAAAAATCCAAATCTCAAAAAATAAATTATTAACCCATCCATAATCAAAGAGCCACATTAAGTGGGAAAAAGGGTTCTAAATTAGATAAGAAACTATTTGTGTTTGGTATGGAAAAATAGCTTTGTCGACTTCAAAGGAATCCAAATTTTTATGGTTTAAAACAAACTCAAATCATCTGATCTGGGTTTCCTAGTACTGTTTTTTAATAAACTTTCATCAGTCAACAGAAAAACCAATACAAACTTACTTTAAAGATCAACTCCAGATAAGCCCAGGCTAACTCCAGATAGGAAAAATTTTAAAGAAGGAACCAGCGCGAGTTTGAAACTTCAAAACCAGATGCGATTATTATTAAAATAGCGAACAAGTTCGTTATAGGATGGTTCTCATTATTTTTCATTCGGCAATTTATTACAATTATACAATTTCGGCTACCGTAAACCGGTTTGAACCGGTGTTGAAACCGGTGGCGCTCGCTTCTTCCACCGGTGTTCCATGGTTTGTTATGGTGTCAGTGACGCGAAAATTCAACCAGTTAGCACCGGTGGAAGCACCGGTTGGAAGAAGCAAAACACCAGTGTAAACCGGTAGGTAGTTAAATGAACACCGGTAGGTATTCTGTGTGTTGGAAATCGCGTGGCATGACACATATTTGTTAAAATTTGCCAAATTCGCAAAATTTAATCCTCACCAAAATTAATCCACAAGGTATGAAGTATTTATTCAAGGTGTTCGAAGTCATTGCATGTTTAGCTTTTTTGATTGCATGAATCAGGGGCCGCGGCTCCACTCTGAAAGTGATAGGGCCATGATATACTGACGAAGGAGGCGCCACCATGGCTGGCGCCGACGGCAGAAATTTTTGAATTTTAGCTCTTTTAGATCGCCCAAAACAGGTTTGTTATAACGTTATTAAACAAAATTTGGCATGATTGGTAAACTTTCTTTTTACTTTGAAAAAATGTGGTCAGGCCGATGCCCGGGTGGCCCCCCTGGTGCCGCTGCCCCTGTGAATGTGTGAAAACTAGAGAATGTAGTAAATTATAAATTAGTGACATTTTTGTGAAAATGGAATTCATTTTTACCACTTTTAGTTAGGTCTATTATACGATGTCATGTTTAATACTTTAAAGCTACAGAATCTAAACAATGACGAGAAAGACTACACTTTTCCTAAACTACACATCAGTGTGTTATTGTTTTTATGACCTCGTGCTTGAGTCTTTTTTCACAGGGTACGTATGTTGAAAAATTCTAGAAGGACCTTTTAAAACTCATCAAATTATTTTTAGCTCAAAAGCCCTGTATGAAAAACTCTCTGTGTTACCCTTTTAGATACCGAAAGACACTGAAAACACAAATATATGTTTTTGAATTTTGAATAAGATAAAAACTATAAACCAAACCATAATATGTGAAATTTTGCATTTCATGAGTTTCTTAGTCTACACTGTAATATCCCTATGTTATTAAGTCCATGCTACAATGCTATACTCTTTAGAGTTTTAATTTTTTATTTTTGTTATTTACTTTTGTGGAAAGTTGTATTGAACAGATATTATTGTACTTTTAATCAGGGAGATTTATTTAAAGCTACAAGTATTACAAAATCGAGCACAAATGACTTTTTGTCTTCTAATTTTCCAACATCCTCTTCTTTGGCATTATTGTTATGCCTCGATAATAAATTCTAGGTGAAATAAAAGGTCTTATTAGTTTGTTCTTTCAATTCTGCATTAATTAATAACGGCTCGATTTCCTGTACATTTTGAGATTTCTTCGCTTTGCGAAAACAGAACGCTCGTTCCGCAACCCCTTTTATGTTGATTTAGATTTTCGGAAATTACTATTCCAGGGTTTCGAAATTTTTGATAGTTTGAAATAAGTTAGACAGGGTTTTGCAATTTAAGTTTTTTTCTTTTAATGTTTGGAATGTCTTCGATTTAAAGGCGTTTTTTTTACTTCTTTGTTTTTTTAATGTTTGGAATGTCTTCGATTTAAAGGCGTTTTTTTTACTTCTTTGTTTTTTTAATGTTTGGAATGTCTTCGATTTAAAGGCGTTTTTTTTACATCTTTGTTTTTTTAATGTTTGGAATGTCTTCGATTTAAAGGCGTTTTTTATATTTCTTTGATGAAGAATTCCCCGAGCTTAGCAAATTACTTTCTTTATTTAATTAGAATTTACAACAATTTACATTTTAGCCGCTGGTGGACTCAAGGCCTGTCCTTGGTGCAAATTAGAAGGTTGTCACTGTCATGCTCTGAATAAAACCGTATATATCAACATTCGAAGGTAATACATACTGGGGACTCATCCTGTTGTTCAAATTCAACTTAAATTCTAACTTGAATTTTTATCTTGTTTTTTATATACATTTTGGTACCTTAAGAGCCGTTTTTAAAAAAATCTTCAGAATAAAGAAAGTGCGATACCTCACCCTCTTAGATTTTGCTGAAATTTGGACGTTTAAATACACTAAAATGTCAACATATTTCAAGCATAATTGTATACACAAAAAAATGATGTCAGGTTTAGACTGGTTCAGGAGTGAGAAACTAATTTTGGTATTATAGGAACCTAGACCCAACACACTGTCTTCGCAAGAGCAAGTCGTTTTCAAAAGTCGAGAAGGAAGAGAAACCAGACTCATTTACACCCGAAGAGGAATCCAGGGCAAGGGAAAAATTTGAATCTCTTCCCAACAAAAATCAAAAGAAAAATTATGCCAGAGAAGAAGGTATCAAAGGTAGGAAAAATTTTTTTCAATCGAATCATTTCGATATTTTTTCTATAACCATAAAGTCTAATTATGTTTTTAAATTACTTTTCGAAGGTTTTGTGACTATGACTAGTAAAATCTAAAACTTAACCTTAAGAATATTACCTTAAGGGAAGAAATTTTCGCGAGAAGAAATTTTCGCGGAATTTAATTTCGCGAATCAGAGTTTCAAAATGGGAAATTTCGCGGAATTTAATTTCGCAAATGAGAAGAATTTATCAACTTAGATTAACTTTTAAGCATCACGGAGTTGTTTATATTTGTTTATATTTGATAAAAAATACACGTTATAATGCTTAAAAATCAATTGTGTCCATCTTTTTTGGTAATACCTGGTCAAAAACAACAAAATAAAAGAATAAGAAAAAAAATCGAATTTCGCGGAATTTAACTTCGCGATTTAACAATTTTGGTGTGTTTCGCGGAATTTAATTTCGCGAATTACGCCAAAATTCGCGAAATTAAATTCCGCGAAAATTTCTTCCGCGAAAATTTCTTCCCTTAAGGTATGTGATTCCGACCAAAAAGTTAAGAATATCCATGATTAAATGGATTTACACTATTCTTATAAAAAAAACGTTTAAGCAGGTTTAAAATTCTAAGCAGCAACTGTAAAATTAAAATACATATTATATTTATCAAATCAGGTACTTATTGCTTCATGAAATTGGAATATCATAAATACCACGAACATTACCAACCAGACGGAATGCATACAATTACAGACGCTGTTCATACGATCATAAATTGGCTTATTGGTAAGTAAATTTTCTTGTTTTTTTTTTTAAATAAAAGTATGTATTACCCACTTCGGAGAAAACCAAAATTAAATAACATTACAAATCAATGTATGAAAAAGTATTTCTTTTGAAGAAAAATATTCGCTTGGTGTTTGTTTTATTGCCTCTTTTCATTTTTCAGGAAAACTTGATGAACAAAAATTGTTACTCGCAGAAGACGAAATGACACTGTCAAAGAAAAATCATCGTGCCAAAAAAGTCAAAACATTAACTGAAGAGGAAATAAAGATTGGCAATAACAGGTAAATCTAGAAAATCTTAAAAAGATGATATACTAAACAAAAGATTAAATAGTAAGAAAAAAAAAATTCAAAGGGATACACATATTTTATAAGCTTAACAAAAAAGAAAAGAAAAGTGAAATCAGATACACGTTTTTTTTTAAGAAACTAGTTTTACCAAGCAGCCTCAATGTTTCTTAAGAAATCGGCCTTTTGAGCCTTAAATGTTTCTTACATGTTTCTAAACTTTTTGACATAATCAGCCTTATGAAAGGCTGGATTGGAAGGTTCTTAAAAAAAAACGAATTAAAAAATTTTATTTTCTCATTCTCAGTCCCAGCATGTTTCTTAGATGTTTCTTAGTTTTTAGGCATTCTGAGCATCATGTTTCTTAAAAGTGTGTTTCTTAAAAAAAACGTGTACATCTTTATTTTGGTCCTCAGAAAGACCTCCGAATTTTATGGTATAAAATATTTTGCAAAGCTTCATTAAAAATTTTCCAAAAACGAGTCTCAAAGTTGAATTCCATTTGTTTTCAAGCAAAAGCAAAAGCAAAATTTCCAAATAAAAAAAGCGAATGTAAATAACTACTTCATAAATTCTTCTCGTAGATGCAAAAAGATGGTACATTTTCCAAGTCATTGCTCTGGTTTCACTGGTGATGTTTTCTCAACGCCTAAAATCGCTTTGAAGAACACTCATGGATGTACAGAGGTACAGATGATATTATTTTGAACAATTTTCCTTCGTGTTTTATCGTAATCATGTGTCACACAACGGAATACATCTCTCAGTTTTGATTTCTTCAGATTTCTTAGAGACAATCCATTTTTTTAATTTTAGTACACGGCGAATCGTATATGGATCTTCCTGTTAAAGGATATGCTTGAGCTTCGACAACGACGAACTCTCGTGTTCTTTTTCGACGTCATTGCACGAATTCATGCGAGGAGATTCGACGACGAGGCACTTACAACGTTGGAAGACGATATGGTGGTTGCTCTTGCTCTTCTTGAACGTGATTGCACAATCCATCTTTCCAACATCACAACTCACATCTTGGTGCATCTTGCTTCGAAAATCCGGGATAACGGTCCGTTATATGCATTTTGGATGTTTGCGTTCGAGAGAATGAATTCATGGATCACTCGACGGGTAATGAATCGATCCAAAATGGAAGAATGTGTGATGGAAACTGTTCAAGTAAGTTGAATCTTCTTTTATCCATTTTGAGTCTTGTCTCTTTAAAAACGTCTTCCCTCTATATTTCTTCTTTTTGAATGGTTGAGTGAGAGAAAAGATGTGCTCATAATGTTGCAGAGGGGTTTTCCCTG
Organism: Clytia hemisphaerica; assembly: GCF_902728285.1. Lineage (NCBI taxonomy): Eukaryota > Metazoa > Cnidaria > Hydrozoa > Leptothecata > Clytiidae > Clytia > Clytia hemisphaerica. The sequence continues at coordinate 45,807 of NW_027103780.1, forward strand.
AGACTCTCCTTTAATTCTCCCCCGTGGAGAGAGGCATTACGAGATTTTTTATAAGAACAAGTGGACCAAGTTTTAATCGAGAACACTATAATACACTTCTTTATTTCTAATCCACGTGTAATAAAAAAAGGCTTCTTTATTTATGTAACATGACGCTCTAGGTCATAAAATCTATATAAGTACAGCTTATGTATATAACAAAAGCTGGTAAATAGTGAAAAAACAAACGCAAGAAAAAGTGAAAATTGATACGTCAGGTTTTTTCTTAAAGAAAACTTCCTTTTTGGAATTTGGCCAAAGGCAAATAATATTAATCCCAGTTTTTGTTGTTCCTTTATAAAATCGTACTGATTTTCCTTACGTAATTACTTATTTTACAGATTCTCGACTGGGTCCTTTTCTGTCAGTTCATGGGAAAGTTCGATCACCTGTATGACCGAAATAACACGCTTTGCAGCCTCAGCAATTCAATGCTTCAGCGCGATGGCTTGATAGAAAACGTCGATCGTGGAAAAGAATTTTCGCTATCATGCGAAGAAAAATCATTTTTCAACACAACAGAAGTCAAAGGGAAGAGATACAAGAAATTCGAGCCCGTCGTTGAAAAGATTGAAGATCAAGTGGAGTTCAAGGTTGGGGAATTTTGCTATTGTGAAGCCAAGGCGTCATTTGTCAGAATAGTAGATCTCGTCCAGATTGGTAATCAACATTATGCAAAAATTTCAGTGTTCGAAGAAGTTACTCGAGATTATGAAACTGGCTTGTGGTATGGAAAAAATAACCCTGGCTCCGAACACAGCGTGCTTTTGGAAGATGTCTCTAGACCTATGGTAATAGCAATTGAAGATGACTTTATTTGGTTTATTGGTTTTGAGCAAGAAAAAGAATATTTGTGGTTTGAAAGTCATGTGAAGCTTTAGGAAGTTTATTATTATTATTTATTTATTACAACGAATACAAAGTTCAGGCACGCCGTGGGCCTCTAGAACTGGTCTTTGTTTATTTACAATAAATAGCGTAGTTCATGGTTTGCCCATGCTTTGTTTAAATTATTCTTGAACGATTTTATCGATGATGCTTCTGCCACGTATTTTGGAAGCGCGTTCCATGTTGAGATAGTTCTATAAAAGAAGGACTTGCTTTGTGCACCACGTACTCCATCGTCCGGGAAATTCATCTGAAGCTCGTGTATATGCTTTCTACATGGTCGCGTCCTTTTGATAAACTTTTTTGGTGTTGTTTTACTATCATAGATGTGGATATGCTTATACACCTGGACCATGTCACAGAAAAGTCTTCGAAACTCAAGGGATGGTAGCGCCAAGCGTCTTAGTCTTTCTGCATATGGTAACCGTGAGATTGGTTTTACTAGTTTTGTCGCACGTCTTTGGACACTCTCGATCAGGTTGATAGATCGACGTAATCTTGGTTGCCATACTGATTGAGCATACTCTAAATGTGGTCGTACAAAGGTGGTATAAAGTGTCTGGAATACGTGAGGACTAGGGTCTTGAAATCCTCTTTTGAGCAATCCCAACATAGAATTAGCTTTGTTTACTTGCTTAGCGATATGTTCTTCAAATGAAAGATCTGAGTCTATCAAAACACCGAGATCTTTTTCTGTGAAGACATGTTCAAGTTGCTCTCCATTTAGTTGATACGGGTGTGCATGCTTTATGTTCTCGAATTTACCTATCGTTAAAACGTGGCATTTGTCGGGGTGGAATTTCAACAGCCACTCATGGGACCATCTTTCAAGTGCTTCAATGTCATGTTGTACGATTAAGGAGTCAAGAATGGAATTGATTTCCTTTATAATCTTCGTGTCGTCTGCAAACAAGAAAATGCTTGATAGAACATGTTCTGGTAGGTCATTAATATAAATAACAAAAAGCAGAGGACCGAGCACGCTTCCTTGAGGAATGCCACTTATCACTGGATCTAAAGATGATTTTGCACCATTAACACTCACTAATTGCTTGCGGTTCGATAGAAAAGATTTGATCCAGTTCAGAATTAATTCGTTTATCCCGTAGCGTTCTAGTTTCATCATAAGTCTTCGATGGGGTACCGTGTCAAATGCCTTGGCAAAGTCGAAGTATATGCAGTCGACCACTTCACTTTTTGCAGTTGATTCGCAACACATATCTATAAAGGAGATAAGCTGTGTGACTGTTGACCTTTTGTTGATGAAACCGTATTGCTTGTTCGATAGAAGCTCTTCGCTGATAAGGTGTTCCATGATATGTTTTCGTATCATTGTTTCCATCAACTTACAGACTACTGAAGTTAGACTTACGGGGCGATAGTTAATAGCAAGGTTGTGTGCTCCTTTGTTTTTATAGATTGGTGTCACATATGCTAGTTTCCAGTCACTAGGTAAGTTTCCTTCCTCGAAAGTTTTATTCATTATGATTGATAGTGGTTCTGCAATATGGTCACGAAGTTCAATAAGCATTGAGGCATGAATCTCATCTGGACCAATTGATTTATTCGCATTGAGCTTCCTGATTTGTTCTGTTATCATTTCCTTCGTAATGTTTAGTGGTTGAAGTATTTTATCTGTTCTGTTGTCAAAATCAGGTAGATCACCTTCCGGTTCTTTAGTAAAGACACTGCAAAATTGTTTCTGCAGGATGTTGGCCTTTTCTTGGTCCTCGTGCTTTAGGGATGTCTTGTCATCGGGCGTTTCAAGAAGAGGGGAAACTCCACTTTTTGATTTAAGTTTGCCTCTGACATGTGACCAGAACGCTTTTGGGTTTCTCTTTGAGTTTTCACCGATGGCTAGATCGTATTCTCTTTTTGCAAGTGCCATCTTTCGATTGACACGGTTCCTCGCGATTACATATCGGATTCTTGCTTGACGTCTGTTTGTGGGTGATGATTTTGATTTTAACCAGATCCTGTGAAGTCGCCTCTTTTCTTTGATGTCATTACGTAGTTCAGCATTAATTGGAATTTTCCCTTTCTTTTTCCAGTGAGGCGCTCCTAACTCTTTTCTTGGGACAAATTGATCTCTGAGTTGAAGAAGTTTTGTTTTGAATTTTGACCAGAGCTCCTCGATCGACCCATGTGAGGTATCTATGAATTCTCTCGTCCAGTTGATTCTTTGCAGATGACTTTTCATCGACTTAAAGTCTGCCAAGTGGTAGGTGTATCTTTTGGTTGGTGCTTTAAGTTCCATATAACATTTAAAGCTAAAAGAGAGAACGCTATGATCACTTTTTCCTAAAGGGCTTAGGAAATTTAGATCTTGAACCTGATCTCTTTCATCTGTTAAGATGAGGTCAATCAGTGAAGGCTCGTCAGTACCTCGACATCTGGTAGGTTCATTCGTATGTTGGAAAAGGAATGAATCACGTAATGCTTCCAGGAATTGCTCTTCTTTACTTTCCTCTACATGTGGACTTGTCCAGTTCTTCCAATTTATAGTTGGAAAATTGAAGTCACCAATGATGCAACGATGCGTGTATCTCTTATCTTCTGATATAATTCGTAAGAGCTGGTTAAGATTGGCATTATTTTCTCCAGAGTTTGATTGATTCGTTGGACTGCGGTAGACGCATGCAAAGCAAAGCATATCTTTTCCAGCCAGACGTACTTCAATGATGCACGCCTCCTCCAGTGCTACAGGACATTCAATGTCAACTGTAAGGTGGTCTACACTGGTATGTCCTAGGATGACGATACCACGTCCTGTATTGTTCTCAGTATTGGTGTGGTTTACGACTGTGTATCCATCAATTAGATATTCGTGAATTTTCCATCTTTCACCGTTCTTTGGTTTGACTTCACAGATTGCAATAAAATGTGGATATTCCTTTGTTATGAGTTCTTCTAGTTGTAGTTTTTTCATTGTTGTTAGCTGGTCGGCATTTGTATACATAATTTTTATTTCCGAAATTGTGTTTGATTGGTTCTCGTTTTTGTTTTTTGATACTTGTTTATGCGTTTCTCTTGTTTTTATTGGTGGTTTGCGACTTTGATCTTCTTCAGGTAAAAGCCGTTTTTTGAGTTGCCTCTCACACGATAGATATAGGTTTCTGATTTCTCTTGTGAGTTTCTTGTTTTGGCTTCTGTTGAGAGTACCTTGAATTGTTTTCTTTCATCAGGGGTGAGATCCTCAGTAACGCTAATGCCTTTGTACGTCGCGTTATCCTTCAGTGCTGTACTCGAGGAAATCAATGAGGTGAATTTTGCGAGTCTGTAGTTTTTTCCGTGTTTAAGTCTAAACAGAGCTTTACGCCGAAAATACATTCGAATTTTCAAATGTAAACAGCGCTTTGAAAATCGAATGTTTTTGAGTGTTCACACGAGCGCGCAAATGTTTTCGAATGTTTTGAAACAATTTATTTTAGTAAGTACGTTCAATCTGGACAGTCTGGAAAATTTTGTTTGTCACTCGATCTTTCGAAATCATTGAAATCTTTTTTTCTGAGAGGGGAAGGGGAAGGGATATTTTCTTTTTCTAAATGTTGCATACCGGTATTATTTTCATTTAACAGAGTCAAAATGTATTTTCTTTCAAAGAATTATGATTTATAATCAGGAAACACTTCTTAGTAATTTTAACTGTATTTTGGATGCACAAGTTTATTGGAAGGGCATTATTTTTGCCCAGAGTTATAGCTTCAGTTTTCATTTTTATTCACTTCTTTGTTGTTTACAATTCTTTATTTTATTCTCCAAAAAGCTTTAGATTTTTTTTGGTGTTGTCAACGATGATGATGTTAGTGCAATTTAAGAATGAAGAAGATGGGAAGAAGAAAAAACCGAGCTTTCTTCAGTTTTGAGATGTTTTTGAATTTGAAATGCGTGCTGGAGCTCAACTGCAATAAAACAAAGGTTAGTTAACTTTTATTAATTGTGGATTCTTGATATTATTCAAGTCGCAGATGACAAGAGCAAGAGAATTCTCTCACTGTCAACTGAAGAAGGAGTTGTGGTACCACCTCAAAATTGGTCGAAATTCATGGAGAATCCAGCCTGACTCAGCTCATTATTATTTGCTGGCAAATGCTAAACCTCCTTCACTCTCCTCACTTTAGATATTTAATTTCCCTACATAAGAGCTAAGGCTCTTTCATTTTCTAATATCCCTGTTCTGGCAGAATGTAGATTAAAATGCTATGTTATGCTATTATGGTCTTTATAAAGAGAATGGAAGTAAAAGATGGGTATTTTATGCTAACCATCCCTGTCTCACTGAAAGTTTTATCTCTAAGGTTATGGATTGATGACACAAATCTTGATTTATATTAGATTTATTTATATTCTTTCTTTTTCTTCAGGATGTAGAAAAAATGGATTTCAGATGGTTTTGGAGTCATTTTTTTCTGGATTTTTTATGTCTGAGCTACAGAAAGTTTAAAATATATTCAGTATATTGTGCATTGTGTATCAAAAAGTCACCTTGTCTCGTTCTTCTAAATCTGATGTCTAGTCCTTCTAGTTTAGATACATCCCTGTACTATGAATGAGCTATAAAATATTTCACAAGAAGAATAAAATTCATTTCTTTCCTTTCAATTTTTGCAAGTTTCTTGATTTTTGAAGTTCATTTTGAGACATTTCGCCTCTTTTTCTTTCCCGCCTCCTTCTTAAAAAAAAATTCACTTTTTTCTACGCCAATCAGATCTCACGTCTTTTTCCCGATCAGCCAATCACAATGGCTTGTAGAGGGCATTGCGTAATTTTTTGTCTGGTCTGTAATTTTGATGTTTTCTCGAATCCAATGAATTTTCTTTAGCAGAGTAATGGGGCCCACTAAACCTGCAAATGCAGCGATTGTATTGGCTATCAAAAAGCCATTTTAGATTTTCTTGAAAGCCAGATAAATTGCGGACCGAACCGTGGGTCGGGCTATTTTTTCATGGTCCCTATCTCGAATAACAGGAGATCAAAGTCTGGACTTCGAAGATTCCTTTGACAAAATACTTCCTGAAGAAAATATTTAAGCCATAAATTAGCCCCGACCCTAGATCAGGTGCCCCTATGTGCAGGCCACCCTAAACAGTTGTTTTTGACCCTTAACTCTCGGCCGAGTCGTTGCTTTTTTTGATAAACAGCAATTTTGGGACCTTACTTCAGTGGTCGTTTACTCGCGGTTTTTGACAGTTTTAACAAAAGAGTTTGCCCTAAACTTCAGTTAAAAGGTTATATTTTCACAATAAATCAATTACACAATATTCTGAACTTGTTTATACGTTTAAATTTGAGCTCAATACTCTTCATTATGAAAATCGCAAAATTTGATAAATTTTACAGACCAGAAAATTCACCTCATTGACACACTCGAGTAAGATTGCCAAGTAAATTCCATTTATCAGACTCATCGTTAAGAGAGACTAACAATGGACGTTTCTTTCCTTCTTCCTCCTTACCCAATCTTGCTACACGTTTGATAAGACTGCGTGAGTGGGTATCCTTAATCAAGTTTGAAGCCCAGGTTTTGTCATCATTAATACTTTGCTCAACAACGCCATGTACGATAACATTTGAGGCGCGTTTTTGTTTACTGTATTCTTCGGTTTCTTCTTCGCGTATTGCGTCCCTGATCACTTCTTTCAGGGCTTTTGAATCCGGGGACTCCTTTGAGCCAGTAACATTGGCATAGGTCTGTGACAGAAACTTACATTCTTTTTTAATTGTCTCCTCAAGCATTCCTTGAGGGATTCGATTTTGCTTTCTATCTTGGTCTCCAACTTCTGTTCGACAAATTCGAAAGTGTGAAGGCCAGGATCGGTACTGAGTTTACTCTTTAAACTTTCCAGTTCATGTTGTTGTTCGTTTATTTTCTTTCGGTCAATCTCATTCTGTTTTAACAATCCTTTGCAAGCATTAAGTTCTCGGCGGAGTGTCTCGTTTTCCCTTTTAACAGATGATGGTAGGGTCCGTGGTTTTGCAGGAACAAGTTCAAGAACTTTGGGTGTTACAGTCACGCAGTTGGGACAAACATACTTGTAGTGCGTGCTTTTGTGCTTGTCTAGGAAAAGTTGAATTTGGTATGGTGGTAACTGTGTACAGCGAAAATGGACCAAGCGTCTACATTTCAGACAAACCAAACAATCTTGATCTTTGTCGTCGATGCAGTCCGTTAGTGTGCATATGACCAATTCAGCACTGGATTTCTTTTGATTGGATGCCATGTATCGTCAGGTTTAGAAGAAAAATTAAGGTTTTTCTTCAACATTTGATATTTTGGTGAAGATGTTGTTGGAAAAATTTTCTGTTCCAAGAAAGCGTCTCTATTTTTTTTTTTTTTTACTTTAGTTTGGTGTACGAGGTTTCTGATTTCCACAATACCTCTACAGAATTTATTTGCTCGTTTTCCGTCATTTTACCTAAATTTTACCAAGAAATGACTGTTATGACAAAAATTCTTTAATTCTGGAACAAAGGCTCCTTTAGTCAATTCATTTTATTTTTAACTTTTTCTTCTCTTTTTTGCCTCCGAGGAAACCCCGAAAGTACTGTCTCGACAACAACTTATATAAAAATAATAATTTCTAGTCAATTTTTTTTTCAAAGGAATTTATTATATTATAAATTATTCTCGGACACGTCCGGTAAAGATTTTTAAACACGCCGTGTAAATTTTTACGACTCTCTAAGCTTTAAGGATTTCAAACTAAGAACTCAATATTTGTCCTTCAATTTTGACTTATTTTACTTTTTTGATGTCATCAGCTGCCTGTCTAAATTAATAAGATTTTAAAGCTATTGGAGATATACACAATCCTACCGAAAGTATAATTTGAGAATTTAATTTTTGAAAAAAAAAATGCAATTTTCGTATGTTTCATTTTTTTGAAAAGTGAATTTCAAGTTAATTCATTTTTTAGTTTTCTAGATCATTTTATCTTTACTGATCTTTTACTGGAAGAAACCTTTAAAGGAAAAGAAACGAAGACTATCGTCATTAATCACACAATGAATTATTTTTTCTTATTTTGCGCTCCTTCAAAAAGAGCAATTAATCGTTAATCACACTCTTCGATGCCTCGCCAATGTTTACAAAATTGACTTTAATTTTGAGATGCAGTCATGACTTAAAGACTTTCTTATAAGAAAAATATAATCTATACATATTATTATTCATTATTTGCGTCTGGAATGAATAAGCGCCAAATAGCTATAAATATGGATTTTTGTCATAGAAAGTGACGTAAATCGATTATTTGTTTATCGTATGTCGAGAAAGAAATTTTGCTGCCTTTTTTTTTTATAATTGAATGTAAGTTCACAATGTGTAACTACTAAACGAAAACCTTGCTTTTTTTCGAGTCAATTCTTTTAAAGTCAATTATTTCTGAGCTGAGACTCTTGCCATGTTCTTATTAAAATTTTGATCTGTTCTCCCAAGCTTAAAAGGAATAGAATATCTGTTTAGATATTTCTCTATGGTAAACTAACTTGAAATAAATGAATAAAATTCCCTTGCTTTTTGTGATTAATATCTGTTTTCCCCCAAAAAGTTCAATCTGTTTCCAATGCAATATCATCTTTTTGGAAACAGATATGTTTCCCAATTTATTACAGTATGTTATGTCATTTCCTAGAAATATTGATATGTTTCTCTCTGATGACGTCATCAGCTGGAGCGGGGAAATAGATAGTTTTAAGGAAAAGGTCTTTCCTAGAAAATCGGATCTGTTTCCCCATTTTTCAAAAAAAGCTCTCTCCTATAAAAGGGAAACAGATATTTCGGGGGAAATGGGCTCGTTGGCTGCTTCTGACGTAAATCTACAGTACATCTTAGGTCTGAGGTTAAATAAAGGCAGAACGAAAATTTCCCCATCTATTTCGAAAGTTGTACAGAAGTGACGTCAAAAAATCGAATGTTAAATGTTTTACAAACATTCGAAAAGTTGCAAAGTAGAAAAAACGTCACACTGCGTAAAAAAGCTAACTTTTAAAGCCATTGACCTTTTACATAGTTATGATGTATGTTGATTCAGCAGATTGAATAAATAGAATCTTTTGTAATGAATAAAGAAAAATGTGGAGCAAGATTTTTTTCTTCCTTTTATTTACAAATTTGAAAGGACTCTTTTATTAAAATTTTGCTGACATCAGGTTCAGACGAGTCGGGTGTATATAACACCGTATAATTCCTTTAAAGTCAGTCTCAAAGAACACAGTAAAAAATATTTCAAATCAAATTTTATATCCATAGCATTGAAATTTTTCTTTCCGAAAATGTCACTAATTTATCAACAAAAAATATTATTCAATTTTTCATTATAACGATCATACAAAAGAAAAACAGGTTGTCGACTAAAAAAGTAGCTCGACAATATTGTTTGATTAACGACTTTCAGTCAGAACGGGGAATGCATTCAGTTCATTATTTGAAAAAAAGTCTTAAAATCTAAATACCTGAAAAGAAAAAATTAACCCAAACTCTATTTATAGGACATCCCTAAATCCCAAAATACTGTATGCCGAACAATCATCAAACAGCAAAAAATAAAATTTTTGACTAGAAATGAAAATGTTGTTGTTTATGGTTTGTAGCTGATAAAATCAACATTTTTACCACACTGGCAGGAAAGTTAAAATTGGAGAAACATCTTAACCAAATTTCGAATCTCCGTATCGAATACGATCACTCCAGGTCCACTTCAAAATGAACAACGTTTCTGTAAAACTTTTCCTCACGACAAGATCTTTTTAGGAGATCCAAAAATTAAAAACGTGTACATTTCGAGTCGGCAATACAGCTTCATGAATCAATATTGTTTCATTATATGGGGTCCAACGTTTGAAAAAGATTTTGAAAGCAAGATATGACGAATCCGGGTACTCAATTCCGTGTCTGTGTCTGAACTTTTAGTTGCTTAGATTGAGTCGATCTTTTGATCAAGTTCACTATTATACACTACTCTATTGTATGACCACTCCCTCCTTCTTTCTCCTTGCTTTTTTCTCTTTCTTTGCATCTGTACATTTTTCTGCTTTCTATTGTTTAAGTCTAAAAACAAAAGTAATGCAAACTTAAAATAGAAAATCAGTCATGGAGACAAGATATTTCATTACAGTAGCCATATATAAATGCAATTCATTTGAGCTCAGGACATTGCTATTTCTTCAATTTTCTCAGAAAATCTGCAAAAAAGAATTAAGTACAAAGGGAATCGGGAAAATCAAAAAGAAATGTTCAGGTTCGGTGCAATTAAAATGTCTAAAGAGTGGTCTTACTTTTGTTTTGTTCCTCGATATTATCAAAAAGTCTTAGTGACTCTGAATGGAAGATACGTTTGTTTTTTTCAAAAGAAATGCACCTCTAAACAAACAATGATAACTTTCCCTTTCTGACTTTCCCTCCAAATTTTAGCTAAATTTAGTCAACGATTCAGTCTACCAGCAGATATTTGCATCTATAGGCTATAGAACATCCCATTTATATGAAAGGTGTGAATTCAATTTAAGTTTTTCTAAAGCAAAACCCCTTCACCAACATAAAAGACCACCCAGCACACAACAACCAATCTCCTTTAAAAACGTCAAATTCCTTTGTTATTTTTGTTTCTCATCCTTTAGGAGAAAAAAATTCCCATTCGCCACTTTCTTTTTGTTTTGGTCAAATATTTTCTACCGCTAACGTTTGATATTCGAAATCCTGACCAGAAGATTGAATATAATGACGGAAATTCGAAATTTAAAAGACTAAGTGCATTCAAGCGCTTTGGAGCAGTCTGTAAATTATTCTGCAAAAGCTACTCCTTTTCTTCCGGTCTGTGAAATTGCTGTAATAGAAGAAAGTTATTATTTATTAAAAATGAATTTACAGAATGAGTTTTAACAGGGGGTAAACGTTTTTTACTTTTGCATGATGAAAAGTATTTTGAAAATGCAATTGATAGAAAGCCAGTTAAGTTCTGCTCCTATGATTGATTTGAATTTTTTTCATGAATATTTCTGGCTATTTACAGGTGAAAAAGGCAATTTTCTGGTGCATTTTTGTATACCGCACCCCCTGAAAAGACTGTATGCAAAAGTCAGGAACGGAGTGGATGGGGAATTCCCTAATCTTTTCATAACAAAAAGTTTCAAGAACAAAATATGTCACGAGAAGATTTGGCGTTGATTTTGTTATGCAAAACTCAAAAACACCATTTTTTAACAGCTACAATCATGGACTTTAATGTTTGAGAAAAACAAACACTGGAAAATGCTCTGGAAAAACCATGGAACGGTCCCCCCCCAGTGGCAATGTTTAGTATGTTTAGTGCGTTTAGTGCGAACGACCTTCCCACCAACTTTTTCAATGCACTTCACCATTGCCAATGGGGGAATGGGGGAGGGGTTCAACTTTCGTCCATGATTGTAGACAAAAAATATGGTTTTGGTTTGAATAAAGAAGAGGTTTGCTTCCTTCGGGAGGGTATAACTTCTTTTTTTTATACAATAAGTCGGTAATACTAGGGCGAGTTTGAATATTTATAAGCCTTCATATTCGTCATATCAGAAATTGAGCTGTACACGCTTTTTTTTTTATAAGAATGGTGTAAATCCATTTCATCATGGATATTCTTAACTTTTTTGGGAAAATCATCCTAAAATATTCTTACAACATTCTTAGGTTAGGATCCTAATTGACAATTTATAATTTAAAATGGTCTAAAAATGGCATTCTTAGCTTGAGTAGCAAAATTCTATGATGGTGATATTCTCAGCATATTCTTGATTTTTTGGCCATTTTCATCATGGACATTCTTATAAAGTGTATTCTTATATAAAAAAATGCGTGTACTTGGTTTACTGATTTATGTGGTTTGTGAGAGATGCTCTTCTTTGATGTCTGAATTGCCACAAAGTAGATCCGTGGCCCTTATTCTGACTAAGTACTGCAAAAGGGAGGGGTAATGGAAAATATTTAAGTAACTCGTGATAGTATGTGGATTGTATTATGTTCAAGTGTGAGAATAAAGTGATTGAAACAGGAATGGAACAAAGAGAACATGATAGTCATTGATAAATCCTGACAGTCTATGAAAAAATATTGATTAAAATTGGAAATTAATGTTAAGCTATGTGATTTATTTATTAACTATGAAAATTGTTGATTGCCAATTAAAATTATTGATTGTCAATGAAATCAAAGTGAATTTTTAAAGATTCAACTCTTACGTAAGCGACAGTTGATGCTGGCGAAGGTGGAGGGAGGAGGTTCAATGAATGTATATAATTGAGGAGTAGTATTTTAAAGGTATCTTCAAAAATATATAAATTTTTGTAGTACCCTCCATAATGTTTTTTGCTGATTTGACAGTATTTATCCTAAACAAACATGAACAGCTGCAGGAAAAATTTGAACAATCATGATAAGTTGATTTTTTCTGGTCTTTAAAAAAAGAATTACCTCACTGACAATCAGTGATTCTAGAGGTTCATCTGGGAACATTCAGTGGGGATGGAAAATTCTGTGGAACATTTTTTCTTAGAAAAGTGATTGTTTTAGTTTAATTTTGACACACAAAAAAACAACAATCTCAGACTTTCTTTGTGGACAATAAATGACTTTCAGTGCAATATGCCAGGCCTCTTAATAGATAACATTGGTTATCAATTTAAATCAATAGCTAATTGATATTATGTGGCGATCAATTAGTTATTGGTTATTAATTGATGGACGTTTAGTATTGATTATCAATATTGAATTATAGATTTTAAACGATAACCTATTGATCGATTAATATCGATTAGCTATCGACTTAAATCAATGGTGGATTTTATCGATTACGACCGTCTGGAATAAAAAATATTTTACAAGTTCCAAGATTTTTCCGTAATTTTTTCCCAACGCTTTAATGTATATATAAGTGACAAAGCTTATTCCACGTCAAATGTTACTTTTCCATGTTTATTTTATCGCTTTGCTGTTTTGAAAACCAAAACAAACCGCCTAAACAGACAGTTTTTTCTACTGCTATGTGTTGTAAAAAGAGCCATCCAAACTGAAACTTGCATTAATTGGACTTGGGGGTGGGCTTGAGTATAGAGTTAAGTATTTCTCTCAGCTAAAAATATTGTAAATATATTGGCAGCACTAGATAGAGGAAATGCAGAGGAAATCATCAGTTTTTATTTGACGTCAATTAGATAAGACGCTTTTGCAACGCTCTTCGAAAAAATGGCTGAAAACAAAGAAAAACATCAAAATTCATGAAAATAACATCAAAATGGATAAAGATCAGCCTTTCGGAGTAGCCTCACCACCTCAAGCTTGCACGCCGTCAAGATGTACTGAAGACGAAGACCTGGATCGCTTAACATGCAAAAAATGTAAAAGATCAGTTCATTATGAGTGCACACAGCTACCTTTGTATCAGCTACAAATATTCGTGACATCCTATAACGATCATTACTTATGTTCAAACTGCGTCCGAATAACGAAGAACCTAAGAAATAAAGTGGGAAAAAACACTCAACATTTGATGCAAAATGAACTTAAAAAGAAAGACGACGTCATACAAAAACTGAACAACGAGGTCAACACTAACACCAAAACCCGTGATTCAATCAAAAATGATCTCAAAACTTTTCTGGCAGGAAAAGTACAAGAAATTGATTGAGGAAAAGACAAGAAGCATGATAAAGGAAGAAATCAAGCACACAACAGAAATAATGACGGAAACCTCAAAGAAAACATTCGCCGAGATTACCAAGAAGCAAAAAGAAGACTTAAAATCTGCCGAAAACCAAAAACGGAAGGAAGAAAGTGAAAAGAGGGACATAGACTCTAGAAAACTGAATATCATCGTTCACGGGTTTCGCGAATATTCAGGCCCAGATAAGGAAGAAGAAGAAAATGGAGTAAAATATGACATATTTCGGTTCCGAGAACTCCTGGAGGAGATCAATGTTCCAGAAATAAATGTTACACACCACAGATTAGGAAACAAAAAAACAAAGAATGGCCGTCCTCTTAAAGTCACCCTGCAAAGTCAGCATGACAAAGATCTTATCATGAAGAATTTACACATGCTGAAAGAAACTTGTTTCTTTCAGGTAAGTATCACGGAAGATTTCACAATCAACGAACGGAAAAAGATAAAGGAGATGCACGAACAAACAAAGAAGCTTAACAAAGACATTAACAATAAAGGATTCAACTGGCGCGTAAGAGGAAACCCAAGAATAAAACTACGCATTGTTAAAAAATTAAAAGACCAAACAAAAATATCTTCAAGTTATAAACCAAAATGCTCTACAGAAGAAATCGTCAGCGATTGGGCATTAACAGATGATGATGATGATGATGATGATGATGATGATGATGAATGATTCATTTTGTAAAATAGGCAGTCGAACTCTGTTAGCTTTAAAGCTAGTACAGATTTGTACACTTTTTTCGACTTTAAAGAATATATACATTAACATTAACATTGACATCCAACACATTTTACTCGTTATTCATTGTATCTTTGTTATAAATGGATATTAACTGTAATCTCATGGTTAATTGAAATTCGATTGATGCTATTACTTCCATTGATTTGTAATTTCCCTCCTAGCTGTTGTAATTTCCCTCCTAGCTTTTGTAATTTCCATCCATCGTTTGAAAATTCGTCATCTTTTCTAAATTCTTACCAACTTCAAAGGTTTAGGTAAATGGAATAGTAAATAAATTGACCTCAGGAAATCTATCCAGAATTTTCCTCATAACAATAAGATTACTGATACTGTATTTTCAGGTTCTGTTGATGATTGTTGATGAGCAACTGTATGTGTCGATGCCAGACCTGCAAAAGGTATGAATACATCTTTAAAATTGTTAGGATCCTTTGGGGTTGCTTTCAATTTGTTCTTGATTTTTTTATTACTTTTTTAATTCTTAAATAGAACTTACTCGTTTCCATAGTTTCAGGGGTCTTTGACTTGTCCTCTGAAAATAAGATAGAGTGAAATATTTCAAATATAAAATCTCATATTTCTATTGACAGTCTTACTTTTCTTTTTCAGAATGTTGAATAGATGACAAAGATGTTCATTTTAAAAGGTTTGGATTGCAAGATTTTACTCACCTATCTTTCTTTTTCTGGTGTTGTTGACAGACAAGCTTTCTGGGCTCAGCGACTTATCTAAAACAATGAGAAAAAATATAAGTCTGGATAAAAAAGTTCTCTTTTCATTGAGATTGTGGGTTTGGCCTTACAAATCTTGAAGAAACACAGTTACTTACTTTCTTTTTCACAAATTTGGTTCCCACAACATTTGCAAACAACATCTGGTTCATCTATAAAGAGATGGTAATTCAATTTGTTAATTATTTTTTTTAACTCTTTTTTTTATTCATCTTTCAGGGTGATGGTAAAACGTGCTATCTTATCAATATTTCTGAAAGAGTCGCAAGGTAATTATTGTTTTGTTTTTTGTTTTTCAAAAGAATTACCTTCTTTTGATTTGAAACCATCAAAACTTTCGATCCCAAGATTTTCCATTCCATTCGTGAAAGATGATTGATTCAACGTGATTGATGTGGAGGCTATAAGACGAGATGATGTTGCCTTTTGACCTCAATTTAAGGGAAAATGATCAGACCTTCATTTCAAAGGACATATTTTTGAGTAATTAACTTAAAAACGAGATATTTTGGAATATTACCTTGATGTTCTGATGAGACTGTCATGTCAATTTCTTGTACTTCTTGTCCTATAAAAATATGATACCAACAGATCAAAATTCTTAAGATTTTTACATTAGTTCATGTTTAGTATAGAATAAGCTGAATAGTCTTTTACCTCTGATATCTATAATTAAATGCCTTGTGGTAACTAGATTTATAAGTAATAATTGATTTCGAGTACTTTGAAGCGAAACTTACCATATCTTAGGTTTCGTTTGATAATTCGTTTTTTTGCAGGTGTAGATGTCAAGGGAGCCTGAAATAGAACATTTTAAAATGAGTCTTGGATCGATAAGAATTGGATATCTTGAGTAAATTAATTAGATGCAAAATTATTTGGAGATCACGTAAATCTTTGAATGTTTAAGTACATACAGGTACATATACTATCAAGTCTTTGAAATACAGATGTCTCCCTGCAAATCATATCTTTTAAAATCTTTCAACGACAAAAATTTATTCCATTTCCGTCCCCTAGACATTAGAGCATATAGTTACCTCGTTACGTAAGTGAGGATTTCGTCTTTCAAGGTTGTTTAGTCTAGCAAGCTAGACGACTAATTCAGACATATTAGAAATAAAGCAAAAAAGTAAATTTTAGTCGTCTAGAAAACTTTGTGCACTAACTCCAAACAAAAAAAAAGTGTCAATATCGCAATTAAAACTTTTTCCCACTCAAAAGAAATTCTTGAAAATAAAATGTGTGTGGATTTGCGTGTTAAAAATGTTTCATTTGAGTTGATTTTATTTTGAGAGTTTGTTGTTGCTTAATATATTGTTTTCTCTCTACGCAAGTTTCTGCGTAGCTAGGCCCGGTATCTATAAGGCTGGAACACCGGATTCTTCCAGTCGTTTATACAAACTAAATCCCGTATCATTATTTGTGTTTATTATTAGTATTACATGCATTATAAACGACTCCAGTCTAAAGGTTGTTGAGAAAAGTCCTGTTGCCTTCATCATCCTTGATGACAAACGCTGGGATTCGTTCGGGGTATCTTGTTGTCAACTTTTCCCAACAATCTCTCAGATATTGACTTTCCTCTTTCAACGTAAATGATCTAAGCACAATCATCAATCGAAATTTTTCGGGTGTTTTATAACCACAATCGGGAATGATTCTAACGTAAATGTCATTCATCATCTTTTTTCAAACTTTTAAGTAGTAAAAAGATCGAATAAGGGTTAAAAATGACTAATTTATGCTTAAGGTTTTCCCAAGATTCGAATCTGGATAATGCTTATAAATTGATAAAACTTGTATTTTGTACCTGAAATGGTGAATTTCTTTATTGCTGAACAAGTCTTCCTCTAAATCGTGGAATAATATTCCTCTGTCCGTCTCGGTCCACGCATTTTCAATCAATAAAAAGTCGGGAATTGTTTCAAGGTGTAGCTGGTAGTTGAATGGTTGGGACTCGATCACTTCAAAGGGAATCATCGTTGGTTGAAACAGAGGGAGAAATGTTTTGTTTAAGGTGACGTAAACTTGATGATCTTTACTTTCTTTGTAGGTCACTTCATCGTGGAAATCAGTCCTTACCTGGTATCTGATGAACAAATTTATCAAAACGATTGCGCTTCTTTTGAGACTTCGTTGGAAGATGTCCCGGAAATACTTCGTAAATATTTGAAATGTGCCCCTTTATGGCGTGCAAAGGTTCCAAGCAGACGATCTCGTACCTATCCAAATGGCATTCTGTTAAAGTGAATCTGGGATGGTAAAATAGAAGAGCTGGTAACCGATGAACGCCGGCCATTTCTCTTACGTACAAATCCAATAGTACCGGTTTTAACTGATCCATCGTAAACGCAATTTCTCGTAGATGTAATTCCGAAACCAGTTCATCTTTTGCTATTTTGGCTATGATACTCGCTCTTTGTTCATCAAGACATTTCCGTGTGTAACTATAAAATAAAATGAAAAAATTTAACATGTTTTTAATTACTTCATTCCTCTTTTCTGAGCTTTCGCTCTATTTCGAATACCCTATCAGGTTTAAATCTGGAATCAACTTCCACGGCAAGAAATGGTCAATCTTCTAGATTTGCCCCTTCGGGGTTGTAAACTCGGTGATTAAGTACCTCGTAGCCTGAAGCTTTTCAATTCGATCTTGTAGGTCGAGCTTCTTCGCTGCCTTCACGTAACCGAGATCGTCGCATCTTTTTGCATCCATTGAACATCCCCAACAAAAAAAATCCCCTCCCTTTTGATGACCTGATTCCAGTTGACAAGCTGGAGCATCTCCTGTAAAACAAACCTTAAAGGTTAATTTGTTTATCAAAGTGCATACTCTTAGGTTCCAAATGAACGGGATTTGGGGGGGGGTGGTTGGAAAATTTTTCTAGATTTTAATAAACGGGGAAACATTATTGCCGGGGGCTATTTAAAGCAAAATAAGGATAGGACATAGGACTGACAGATGAAACTTTTCAGTCAATTTAAATCAATGTTTCGATTTTAAAGCAATGCCAGATAAACTTAAAATTTATATTAAATTTACCCTTGAAAAATCTCAAATGGTCCTTAACTTTTACTCCTTTCATCACAGCAGGTTTTGTTGATAGTTCGTGAATATCTTCCAAACGGATCTCGCTATACATCAACTGTTGATCGTTGGACGGACAACGTGCTAGGATGTATACTTCCGGAGTTTCAACGTTAGCCTGTACATATGTTGTTTCGCCTTAAAAAGCAATTAAATAGTAGACTTGTTATGTATTTTTGCAGATGTAGAAATTTCTCCAGATACACAAAAATAATTAGATACAGTTCGTTGATACTCTCGAAATGGTTTATAGGTCGGTCCATTGAGTTTAAAGCCCGAAAGGGCTAGAGTTCAATCTCTGACCTTTCTCAGGCAAGAAAAAGTGAAGCCTTAAAAAATACGATTGAATCTAGCAATTCCTTTGTTTACGATTGATATTTTTTTCGAAATTTAGCGGTAAATTTTAGTTTCAATCTGTCATTTGTGTAAAAACCAGGCGACCAGCTCAAGGCCGCGCAACTTTGGTACGATTTGTTCGCTTCAAATCCTACCAAGGACTTCTAGCCGTTCGGACTTATACTTCATTGGGGCGGTCTCCACTTGCGCGCGCTGCAATCGCACATTTTGACTTCAATCCTTTCTATTTGGAAAAAAGATTACGTCCTATTCATAAAAATGTAGCGCGCGCTTCTTGAAAAAATTTTTTAAAACATTTCAACTTTTTTCAACCGTTACGTCAGATCGCGCCGATGGAATTGCTTCATTTTTCTTTTGAACAATATCGTGGTAGCTTTGCTCGAAAAAATGTGATTGCAGCGCGCGTAAGTGTAGACCCAACCTCGTTCCCTGCGTAACGCCAGCTTTTTGCCAACACCAGGGTATTCTCTGGCGTCAATCAGTAACGTAAATGAAGCCCGGGACACACGGGGACGAGGTTGGTGGACACCGACCTTATAAGCGAGCTCGGGACAAAACTTTTTGACATCGATCAATATGTATATATGGTACTGCTCGAAAAAACAGCTAGTATACATTATTACCGTGGTATACATGGCGTTCTAGATTTAGATTTAGAACGCCATGGCGCGCGGTATACGAATTCCAATAACGTCACCTTAATCTGCACAATTTCGACTGCGTATATCTACTAGCAGAAATCGGATTTCAGATTTAGTAGCATTTTCGGATGAACGTATTCGAAAACCTAGCTAGCAGTTTATTTAAGATTTTCGCAGATAGCCTTATCCGTTATTTTAAAATTTTTGGTCAATACGTTATTCTCAGTAATCGGGAAACGAAAATGTTCGAAAATCAGAGAAAAACTCAACCAATTCGTTATTGTTAAGCATTCACTTGATTATAAATCTTACGGAAGCTAATTTTAACCAAAAGTCGAGCTAATCCAGATTACAAGTGATGCTTTTGTTGGATAAACTTTGGAATTTTGAAGTTTGAGCTAAAGAAAACTCCTTAAGATAGATCAATTACTTTAAACCCAAACTATATGTGTATGCGGGTCTTATATTCCTTCTTCACGAAATACCCCTGTCTCACAGCCCCTAATTTTTACTTTCTGGCGCATATCAAGATTCTTGTGGTAGAATTTTCCGCTGGAGGACTATTTTCCTCAGATGTTTAATTTGCAAGCGCCTTCAGAGGTTTACCGTGCCCGTAAGAAAAATATGAACAGCAGTTACAAGATTAGAGTGGGGATAATAAATCAAAGTCAATTTCCCAGCGAGGCCGAAATTCTATCTAGGGTCATTTTTCCAATCGGGCTGTGTTAAACAGGGGTGTCGCAAATAAGAAACGTAGAAAAATCCAGTGAGCTATCAGAACATAACACTAGGAATCGATTAAATTAACTTACATCTTTTCGGAAAATATTTGCAAAAGCTTTTTTGTCTCAAAAAACAGTCATAATTTTTGATACATCATTTCCGAAAATCTTTCCAAAAAATTTCAAAAAGTTCAATTCCTTACTGACAATTTAAAAAAAAATCGGAATTTTTTGTAATTAGCTTGGCTAGGCTGATATTTTCTTTACGGTAAAAAACACTTAAAAAGGGAGGGTGACACAAAAAGAACAATTTGATTTTCTTGTTTTTTGTTTATTTCAATCAATACCGTACCACCATGTTACATAATATAACATTGTTAATATAACATTATTAATGTTTCCATGTAACATGGACACAGTTTTAAAACTAAAGTATTGAATTACCTGATTCATCACGATACTCGTGATCCAACATGAACAGTGCTTGATCATATACACACGAAATTGTCGAAATTGCTCGCGGCGTGGGTCAACTTTTTCTCGAAATTTACTTGACGTTTTAATCATTACTATCACTATCATTATATACGTTTCATAATAATTATGGTCCTTTTGTTCAAGTCAAAATCAACTGTTTTTTTTTATTTCCAAAATGTATATCTGCCATTTTTATGGATGGGAATACTTTAAAAGGTACAAGGCGTCTCAAAGGAGATTGTAGTATATTTGCTTAGATATTCAATTAAATTGTTACAAACGTTCCTTTCTGTGTTTCAATTAAGGACTTTTTGATTCCTTTTTCACTAGAAATCGAAGAAAATAAACGGTCCTTTGAGAGCATCTAATGAAGTCGTTTTCGTTCCTGTCGAAATTATTGTCATTTATAAGAAAACCTTTGAATAAGCGTATTTTACCTAACGTTACTCCGTTTATTTTAGATGAGCATTTTACTGACCAAAAAGGGGACGAATTAGAACTGTTTTGATATACGTTCTTCAATAAAACTGTATTACATCTCTTTACACCCTGGATATTATCAGAGTCTCATTTTAAAAGCTTGATTGCTTGAGAAAATTAGGGGGTTTTAGTGGGCTTTGTAGTTCCCATTTATCTATAAGAAATTTCTCATCAAGTACCTCCGTTTTAAAGAGCTGAGATTAGTAATTTTAGCTGCATTTTTTGAAGTTTCAAGGGGGTGTCTATATCGAGAGAGTCTTTTCGTTCTTACGATTTCATTTTCAAGAAAGACTGGGGGTACAAACGACCGACTCGTTTACTAGATAGAGATTGGTTAAAATGTAAATTTTGTTAAATTATGCTAATTCGAATTCAGAATTTATAAGTGATAGGATGTCCCCGGATTTTCTTTGTTTTGAATACAAATCGGGGTGCTTTTGCTACTTTTTACAAGTTTATGCAATTTTCTTTTCGAATGAGTGAATTCGGTCGAGATTGGTTTTATTTGTATATTGTGCGTGGAAAAGGAATGCCAAAGAAACTCTTGTCAAAGAAAATTTGGAAAGATGCTGTAGGAGCTGCTTCTAAACCAAAACGCTTGAGTTTGGTTCCAGATAGAGATGGGTTATTTAATTGTCCTGTAAAGAATTGTGACAGTGAATCGTACCAAACAAAACGAGGTTGCAGGAAGCATGTTTATCAGAGGCATGGGTGGTATTATTTTTTTGACGAAAAGCCAAATGTAGAGGATGTTTTACCAAAGCAGGTTGTGACATCTACAACCCTAAAAAGAACGAAACGCAGTAGGACTACGGACATACCATCTTTCAATCGAGACTGTTCATTTGACATTTCTTTTAAATCCTGGCTGTGTAGTGCCGTCGGTGGCTCTAAAAGCTATAAACAGTCAAGCCAAGTTAGTTGCAGAGTTTTAAAATTTTTTAAATTTTGCTGTCAAGATTGCTACCCTGAGTGGGACATACCACTAACTATCGTAGATTATTGTGTCGGTTCAATTTCTTCTATCTCAGACTTTATCGAATACTTAAAAAAGGATTGGTGTGTTGGCTATGCTGGTTTAATAGGATATATGAACTCCTTGTCGCATGTTCTAGATTTTAGGAGAATGAACAGCACAGCACTTAACGAAACCTATGTGGTATCAGAGATTTATATTGACCGTGTTAAGAAAACGCTGGCTCGAAAAATGCGATGTGAGTGGAACATTTTGCTTAGTGTTGATTATTTGTCTAAGATAGATTGCTGGGCAAGCCTAGAAGATATGCAATCAGTTATTCCTCACCATGCCGAAAGATTTACTCAAATTTTACTTAGTACCTCAACTAAGGATTTTCGTCCATCGCCACACGATCTGTCATTTTGTACTGGGTTTCTCACTGCAGTTTTGTTCCTTATGGTAAAAGCTACCAGACCTATGACATTTCAATATCTGACAGTAGAAATGATAGAGAATGTTGACCAAAATGGAATGATCGACCAAACAGTTTTCAAGACTATGGAAAAATACGGATTCGACACTTTAATTTTTACAAAACAAGTTCTGGATATTGTAAATGGATACATTAAATGTATTAGACCAAGGATGAATCCAACATGTGACTATCTTCTAGTGACAAGAAACGGAACGCAACTTTCACGCCTTAGTGACGTTTTTGGAAGGTTAGTTTTTCAAGCTATTGGAAAGTATATCAATCCGACTAGATATCGACAGATCATTGAAACGGAAAGTGCAGCAAAATTAACAGTAGAAGAACAACATGTTCTCTCACAAGACCAAAAACATACTTCATTTGTTGCGCGAGTCCACTATAAAAAACTTCAATCTAGAGATATTGCATCAAAAGGAAAAAAAGTAATGGAAAAATTAACAGACGAGACTCCATCAATAAACGCTCTCTCTAAAATTACAGAAACATTGGATATATCGACGCTCCCAACGCCCATTTTCAATATTGAACACAAGACTCAAATTAAAGTTAAAGGACAACGCCAGAAAAAAGTTGCATTTTCTTCAGCAGAAAAACTAGGAATTCAAAAATATGGTTGTGCGTGGTCAAAAATTTTGACTGATCCTGAATTCAAATTTCATTCTTCAAGGCAGGGGGCAACATTATGTCGTAGGGCCCAAACTTGTAAATTGACTTGACTTAAGAAAGCTTCAATTGTGTTTTTTTTTATTATATTATTGGAAATATATCAGAACATACAGAAAATATCAAACTGAAGCCCCTTCACTTTTAGATGATTTTATTTAAATAATGCTTACAGGCAGAAGAAAACGGTTTTTCTCAAAGGGTTGTAATGAGTTCACGGACAACGAAAACATAAATTCTGTTTTATTTTGAAATTTGAATTTGAATTTGCATTTCAAAGACCGAATAATCTTTGAATCATTGAGCTGTCTTGCCGGTCGTAAAGACATTTTAAAATTTGAGACACACACTCAAAGTGAGAGAAAAACGTTCCACTATGTACAAATCAACAATCTTGTTGAGTGATTCTTGCGGAACAGAAAAAAAATACTACCGTTGGAAATCATCTTTGACACGCGACACTCCTTCAACACGTCCTCACTCTACGGAAGCCGAGTAAAATAACTCACAAAGTTTAAGTCAGAAGTCTTGGGTGATAAATACAATGTGTAAAAAAGTTGAAGGGAATATGTGGCTTTTCTTGGCGGAAAATTGTGTGATACATACCTGATTCTCCAGATGGTGTACCATCAAAAAATTCTACTTGTGGTTGAGCTTCTATTAAAGATCTACGATTGTTGACTCCTTCTTGACGTGCAGCTTTAACCCCCTGTTGAGATTCTGTTGGTCGAGTGGTGTACGAGAAAACAGAAGGTATGTAGTCTTCATGTGTTGGATTGGATGTTTTTTTACCTAAAAGGAATATGAAAAGAATGGCTCAGGCTTTGTTCAATTAACACAAACCTACCTACCAAATGGATGAAGATAAAGTTTATTTGCTTAAACTAACCTACTACCTAAAACCTCATTTTGGGGGAAGTATACCCAATCAAAAATAGTCCTAGCAAGTGAAATTTGCTTGAAAAGCCCAAGCAGACGCTTGGATAAGATATCAATAACAAACTAACCTGAGATAAAGATGGCACTGCACAGTCTTGCATTTTCTAACTCTTGGTCACTTCCCCATCCTTCTCTCTTTAAGGCTTGCATCCATTTCATTCTCTGTATTTCCTCCTTTTTTGGAAAACGATAATAAGTGAAGTGAGGGTGTGTTGTCTGCCTATGTGTACAACCATAAGCACAGCATGATGGCATCGTGGTAGTTTTGAAAAAAATTGTTTTTAAAAAGTATTTCAACTGCAGACAATCCTTCTTGTGGCTTCGCTTTGCTTGTGTTTAATAAGAAATAGTGGATTCGCTCGCAATGTTTTGCCCCCAAAAATTTATGACAACACGCGCATTGCGATATAAACAAACCACGATCACGAAGCCGTCTATTGATACAGCCAATTAGAGGCTTTGAGCGTTTATTATAGGATAAATGATGACATAAGTGAAGTGACGAATGAGTCAAAAATGGTATGGAAAAAGAGAATCGAAAAAGCAGTCGATGAGAAACGGCTCGTCGAATTCAACAAAAATAAACCTTACTCACAAAAAGTAATTTAAAGTTCCATGATCGTTTTTTCATGACCTTTCTATCATTTCTCAAAAATAAGATATGCACCGATGGAAAATGAGTTATGCACCAATGATATCTTAACCCACCAATGTGACATGACTGAGGCAAATTGTAACATAGTCACAAGTGGATGGTTCCTCAGTACTCATTTTCACTCCATTTATTTAAAATTATCACTCCTACTTAGGAAAGGCCACTGTCTCTCTCGATTAAAACATCACACAAATTTATTACTCAATACTACCTTATCAATCTTATCTAAGTTTATCTTTCCAATCACCCTTTGATCAAATATCTACCTTTTACACATTTAGCCACAAATTAACATAAATGAAATTAGCTTTCGGACTTTGGCAAAGTCAAAAAAACTCTCTACACCACACCTCACTTCACCATTTGTTTTATGGCTCACAGAAGTACATCGCCTAAGATGTCCTCTTTGACGTCTTACCCCTTTTCCAAAAAGTTACCAACTTTCTTAATACTGAAAGTATTAAGCTACATCCCAGCTACATTATCTAGATAATTTATTTTGGAAGAAATTTGTGCAGGGTTAAGTTTGTGCAGATGATTAGCTATATCCTGGTGTTCCAAGAGGTAATTTCAGTAGAGGGTTAAAAGACTGGTAAAGGGAATGAAATATAACCAAAAGGGTGAGAGGTAGGCCCAAAATTACAAGGAGGGAAAGTTATGTCAATATGGTAGTTCAAGAACCTTTTTTATTGACATTTTGCAAATAAAAGAAGGATGTGCTAGAATGTTTCCAATAGCCAAAGTTAAAAATATATAAAAACTTTGAGACTGGGTTTCATTTATTTTGGAAGAAATTTGCTCGATTAGCTCGATTTGCTCACATCAATTTGGCTTACATATATTGTGTTCTCATTGTTCTAAAGGAAATTGTAATAGAAGGGAGAGCCTTCCTATTAAATACTGGTAAAGAAAAGATATGCCTTCTCTTGGTCTCAAGAAGCATACTTGCATTGAAATCCTGCATGAATTTCTTTCTCGCTATTTTGTTTTTATATTTAAAGTTTTTTATCCTTAGCTGTTTTTTCTAAGTATTTTTAATACCGGGTGACCCACGAAAAAGTTCAGACGTTTCCCGACGTCTTGAGGCCGAACAAATGTCCTAAAGTGCTTGGAGTTTTGATATTTAGAGAGCAGATATCCTAACTTAAAATTTGAGTTATCACTTTTTAAATTTGACCAACTTGCTCTCTACTTATGAGCTTTTAAAGTCAAAATTCACTTTTCGGAAAGTGTAAAAAACACGTAAAAAAGGGGTATCAAATTTGGTATTTTTAGACGTTTTTGATATACAGTTTTTGAAAAAAATCTGAAAAATCTACAAAAGCGCCAATTTTTATAAAAACTAGTCTTGTTTTAAACAAAAGTTACTTTTAAAGGTGTTTTTATTAATTATTAATGTCATAAAACTCGTTAAATAAGTCAATTGTAAGTGATTTTCTAATTGATTGCATAAATTTAATACCTCTTTTATAGGTGTTTTTTACACTTTCCGAAAAGTGAATTTTACGGTCACCCGGTAGTTCTATTTATTTTTTTAAAAACAAATTTCATGTAATTATGATTAAAAATATATTTTACTGTTTTTACTGTTTTTTACTGTTCTATGTAATTAATATATGTTTTATGTAATCAATATATTTTTTCAAATTCAATACTATGATTGTTTAGAATTATGTGAATGGAACTGAAAAATAAACTTCCCATGCTGCTTGCAATGAAATCATCAAATCATTGTATAAATTGAACTGTTGGCTGAGGAGATTTTAAAAATAGTAACATGTAATGGAGCGAACTTAATATCGTCTGGGAGAGCCTATGTTCCCTTAAATACTACTGTCCAAGGATCATATTTTAAAATATTCAAGTTTATCACACCTTTTCGATGGAGTAACCTTGGTTGATTGATTGTTTAGAGATAACTTTGAACTTATGAATCGACACATCCTATAAAGTCATACGATATATTCTCTGCAATATTTAAGCAACATATGACAGTGTACACAAATTTCACTCCTGTCTGGCTGATCTACCAATTCCTATTTCTGTTCGATGCATAGCATGTGGAAGTCATTTGGCTCATCGATCATTATCTGATATCTTTAATAAATGGATGTTCTCCCTCATTTTGAGTTCACGTTTTTATCATGGATGCTACACTATAGCCGGAGATCCACAGGATGTAGAAAAAAGCCAAATTTGTATCTTATTCATCTTTGTAAAATTTTAATGCCTTTCATAATTCTAGAAAAATGATAAAAGTTTAAATTACGTCAGTAAAATGTAATCCTCGTTATCACGTTATCTTCTTTTAAGTTTCATTATCAATTTCAAAGTTTCAAATTGCAAAATAATCTTTTTTGACCGTACCTTTTAAATTTTTTCTATGAAGATACCTCAAGAGAAGAATTTTTGTGGAATTAGGCGAATTGCCACAACAATCGTTCAAATTCGTCAAAATTACTTTCCATTCGCCAATTTAGTTTTCTCTGATTTTCGAAGTTATTATTTTCCAATTTGCACTTTTCTTCCATATTCTAGTTGATATAGTTGTTTTAAAAGGAGTCCTTTGCCAAAATTAATTCTCACCAAATTTAAGGGCTCTGACCATAGTGGAAAAATCACTTTTCATTTTTGATCTTTAAACTTTTGTTTCTTGTTTCTGTACATATTTACCAAAGGAAAATCTTGTCAAATTCTATTTTTGTCAATTACCCTACGAGTAATTAAGAATTTAAATACAAAAACTATGGCTATGTTCACACTATACCGGATAGCTTTTCGAAATGGTTCAATAGCCCACCCGCTATGATGTAATGAAACGCTACGAAGGGCTATTTTTGTTTACTGTTTTCACATTTGTGACGATACTTCTATAAAAAGGAGTAACTTATTTTTCTCTCAAAAACGATTATCGTCTTAAAAATCATATCGGATAGGGTGTTCATACTATCCCCTTTCTATCGTCACAAAAAGCTATCCGGTATAGTGTGAACATGGTCTATAAAACGGCTGTAAAATAATGTTAAAAAAACATTAATTACCCTTTATTTAGAAAGAATTATTTTCAATGGAGAAAAATATTAGTGCTCATACAAATACCTGTTTTTTGAAAGTTTTCGGAAATTTTTTCTAATTCATTCGCTGAGAATATAGACCTTTTTGTAAAAGTTGAAATGGGTGCATTTCAGTAGTCCGACACTTTTTAGTTCGAGTATACAAAAGTCCGACATTAGGGGAAAAGAGACGGGTGAGCTTTTTTACGACATTGATTTAGTCCGAAAATAAAAACAAAATAGAATATTTGGAAGGGTAGACTTCTATACAAATAGAATAATGTAATGAAATACCTTATCGGGGAAAAAAGTTATATGTCGGAGTTTTGATACAAATTTGAAAAAGATAATGAGACTAATTTCGGATTTTTGTATTGTCGGAAAATAGGTGTCGGATTACTGCGAAGACCTAGGCTACGTCAGGAAAAGTCTTCATTTTCTTTTAAACTTTCATTATATCTCACGTGTCGAGGAATGTAAATGCATCTTGAAGTCTCTCAAAATAATGTTATACAATTTCACCACCTAAAAATATTTCCTTCAAAAGTAATGACCCAAAGAAGACCAAAAAGTAGCAAAAGATGACTTCGGCCAGCCTCAAAATCAAATATATGAAAATATATCTATTTGTTAGTAATTACGGCTCGTTAATTGTTCATGTATATTTTTACGACTACTAGGTAGTAAACCGGTTTGGTGGTATCGTGTTAAATAACAACGTGCCTATTAATTAATCGTTTTTATATCATATTTTTAGGCCCTGTCTTCATTTCAGTCGAGATGGCGTATGTCGCGAAGACTTTTTATAAGAATCGAGGAATATTGAGGAATGTGTTTACTAAAGAACCTTTATCGTAACATCGTCCTTCCTCGGATTGCACTTGGCCCCAGGCTACTAAGTCGAAAAAGTCAAATGTTCCGTTGAAATTCCTGTCTTGGTAATGTGTCGAGGCACGTCGTGATTTACCAAAACAGAGCTCAATTATCCAAATGAACTGGCTACCGACTAATACAACTGAGTGGTGACAAAGCTAGTCTGAATTGCAGACTTCTATAGATATACCCTCCTATGTAACCGTTTACGCTAGTAGCTTACGGAAGATTTGGAAATTGGACATTGGAAATTGAAATAAGTAGAATGAAAACATTTATTTCTTATATCAAAGTACCTAGAATTTATCTTTTAAACTGAAGGATATAATTCACTTTTTAGCAGATTTACAATAGTTACATTGCCAACTTATACTTGTAATCTCGATTGTGTCGTACATACTCTTTCTGTATCGATATCCTGAGCATTGCAGGTGGAATGCACGTTTGCATTTGAACTGGATCCATCTATAAAACGAAGGTGGAAAATATTAAAGAATGGGCTGATACTAGTTACAATTCTTGACGCCCCTGTCTCAGGGATTCCAACTGCAAAACGGGGTTGCATTCTCAAAAAAGGAATTTTCCTAAGGAACGATGTGAATAACGAAACAAATAATTTTAATTCTCGGGCTACAATGAGGATTTCACAACACTTACCTATTGTTATCGTAAACATGATCTTTTTTACACTCAACGCAACACCATATCTCGTCGTCGTCTTCCTCGTAATTATCGTTGTCAGTCTCTCCGTTCTCCTCCGTTTCCAATTCACTGCTACTGAATTTTTGTGGTGACAGGTTTTTTGAGCAACCTTCACCTTCACCATAACCCTCTATTGAACTTGATGTAGCACTTACGGGGACCGCTTCAGAAGATTGTTCTTTCACAACATTTTGATTAGACTTGACAATGTCGACTCCTGGCTCCTTAATGATTCCCGCAAAACATGAGGCTAATACTTTGCTTTGAATTCACCTGCTTTCTCTCACACCAACGTAGCCCTAACGGAGCAATCACCTTAAAAGGAATAAAAGGATCAAGAAAAAATCTGTATAAATGTATTTACTTTTATTCCCGTACCAAAGGTGAAGCATAACTAGCCCTAACGAATACTGTAGTAATTATTCCGTAAGTACTGTTCACTTAACTTCCTCTTAGATGGGATTGTCCTGGAAGTTTGTTTCATCAAAGTTGAATACATTTTCGGCTGGGACATTCCCGATTTCCTCTTTCAATCTATCGAAAAATGCACATACTTCTTCTGGCATGATGCACCGCTCTGGCTTTACATTGTCCGCGTATCGAACTGTCAGCTTTTGACGCACAATGGAGCGTCTAACCCAATCATCGCACGGCGTATTGTCCGTGAACACCTGAAGAAGAGAAATACCCTATTCATCAGTCAGGTCGCCTTCGTGTTACTTATCTAAGTCACAACCGACTTTCGATTCCTTAAATTCTAAAAGAGGCTTCATAATTTGTGAAATTGGCTACAAAAACTGACGTAAACACAGCATTTAGATACATCATCATCAACGTCACAATGGTCAAGATAATTCCGTATCAGCAATTGTAAATCAATGATCCGAAGAGGTACGCGCCACATAACAAGCTCGCCAATTACGAGCGCAATCGCTTTTTCCGTCTCTTGTGTCAAACGGTACTGTCCATCAAGTTGTAAGGGATGGCGACCTAAAAAAAAAACAAATATTTTGATGGCACTAACCTGTTTCCCTGAAAAGTTAGGTGACATTTATCCTTCTTTTGTTGGACTAGAGAACAGGAACAAAATTATCTAAAAGTTGAAAGTAGCAGTGAAATAATTTTGGTCCGTGCCATGCATTAAGGAAAACCATTACATATGTTACGTTAGTTTATTTACCTTTCAATTTATCACCTAATGTAGATCTTGGTACATTGAAATCCTTCGCAGCCTTCCGCTGGGATAGACCTTTGTGTACTGCCTCTATCGCTTGTTCCATGTCATTCTCGTCATACGTGTTCTAGTAGTTACGTTTCCTGGAAAAGAATTACACATTCTTCTGACCTCACTCCTGTATCCAGACCCAGTGAGAGCTCAGAATCACTGGTGGAATTAAAAATTACACCGACAAAGGTTGTCAAATTTTTCATTAAGGCTACAGTATGTGGCCCCCAAAACGGCGATAAAATTTGAAATTTCTCTCAAATCTAGAGGAAAAGAGATTTTACAAAAATTTTTGCTGCTTGAAAACCTTTAACATCTTTACTTTATTTCCTGGAAATTCTTTTTCAAAATTTTCAATTTCAACAATATTTTTCAATCGCTTAAAGATAGGTAGCTTTTTTCTAACGGCCCCCAAAACGGAGGTTTGAAATTTTAGCGATTTCTCGAGATATCTCTAAGGTATGAATACAAAATTTTGACCATAGTTTTGAAATATGATTTAGAGGGTTTTGGGCTTAGATTTATTTGATAAAAATTTTACAGTATACCCCTGGTTGTCAAAATGTAGGTTTGGGGCCCCCAAAACGGAGGTGTAGTTAAAATTAAATTATTAAGCCCAATGATAATAGGGGGAAAAATTATGAACATATTTGTGTTTTCCCTTAAATTTACGACCCGATGGATGTAAAATTTATACTTTTTATGAAATATTTCAAGATTTTCGATATTGCAAAGTCCAAACTGAAAATTTAGAAATTTTCAAAATGACAATTTTGATTTAACAACGTCTTAATCAAGTTTTTGAAAACAAATCTCTTTTGAAAATAGTTCCATTCATGTATGGAATAAGCTATGTGAAAATTTTAGAAAATAAGCTTAACTGAAACTGAAAATATTAAGCTTTAAAGATATTTTCCTCCATTTTCGATATGCAAAGTCCAAACTGAAAATTAGAAATTTCAAAATGATAATTTTGATTTAACAACGTCTTAATCAAGTTTTTGAAAACAAATCTCTTTTGAAAATAGTTCCATTCATGTATGGAATAAGCTGTGAAAATTTTAGAAAAAAAGCTTAACTGAAACTGAAAATATTAAGCTTTAAGTTATTTTTCCTCCTATATTTGCAAGAAAATGACAGAATTTGCCGTTTTTGCTGATTCAGCGAAAGATTTTATATATAATGTTAATTTTTTGTTATAAACTATTAACTCAAGGTGATAGGAATAGAATTCCAAGATTTTTCGCTTTTTCTCATATTTAGAATTTTCGGTTTTGTCAATGCTGATTCTAGGGCTCCAAAATACTGGTTGACCTTCAAGATGCTATATCTTTTACCCAGCCTCTAAAGTCGCAGATGTATTTGCATTTTCTGAACGGCATTAGGTGTAGAAAGTTTCCTATACCCCGTTTTCATAACTTATTTTCAATATCCAAGGGGCTAGAGTGAGTTTTATGCAATTTTTATCTAATTTTGGTGTTAAAATATATCCTTTAGACGCAAATATGTTATTTTGAACCTGTCTCAAACCAGCAAAAACATGCTCATTTTTAAGCATAACCATCATTCTTTCAAAATAAACAAAAATCGTTTAATTCTGATAAATCTACAAGTCAGAATCTTCATTTTAATGAAAACCTCCGTTTTTGGGGCCGTCTCTGTTTTGGGGGCCATATACTGTATGTAAAAATAAAACCTTTAAGATGCTGTTGTTAACATGTTTCTCTATGCCAACTAGTAAGATACATATGCCAAAAAAATCAGTATAAACCCAATTGAACATTCAAAAAGTTTATCTCGCTTTAATTTGGCAGGAAAGTTTGAACGAACTTACCTTGATTGTGATTTTGTGTTCGTAGTAAAGATAATTATGAGTGAAATATTATTGAATAAAAATAATTTGATCTTTGAAATAAAGAGGATGCACACGTTTTTTTATA
>NW_027103780.1:78841-82656 GCF_902728285.1 Clytia hemisphaerica
TTCTCAGAGTAAGACCCTTTTTTTTTACGTTTTGCGCTAATGTCACTTTTTCGGTAAATTTTCAAACTCTTTCAAAAAAAAGTGGGGGAAAGTTAATTATAATTATTTTCTTATGGATTTTATCCCAAATTGGACTTTTATGAACTAGAATCCAAAAGAACAGCACTAGAAAAATTGAATTTCTCGTCATATTCTACCTGAAAGACATACCATTTTTAGCAAAATATATCAAAAAATCTAAGTTTGGCGGTAAATTCAAAAAATAACTAGACTTCCTCAAATAACAATAAAAGGAGGCTTATTACACAACTCAAGGTAAAATATAATGATCCTATCAGTAAAAAATAATCAACAAATAGATATAACACAAGAAGTAACCAATCTTTTTGGTGTACCAGTCAACAAAATGAACGCAATGGTGAATACCGCAAACCACAAAAACTCAATTTTTAGAACTCAGCTGCTCAAAAAACCCATTTGCAAAGTAAAACTAATTTCAAAGTGGCCTTTGAAAATAAAAAATGCAATGAGATGGTAAGAATTGCTAGAGATTTACTTCACTAGAAAAAATGAGACAAAATGGGTTTCGGACAAGCAAAAGTATCGAAAAATAATAATCAGTTTTTATGGCTCAATCAAAACTATTATTTGATGAGACTTCTGTATCCTGAGATGAGCTCTGAGTTTCTTCATTGTCTTCATAATCTTTAGTGTAGTCTCTTTTTGTATGATAAATTTTGAAGCATGGCTCAAAGCATAACGGAACATTGCAGTCTGGGCAATGGTAACGTGTATCCTTACGGATCTTGCGTTTGGTGCATCTGTGACACCTTTTTTGCGCGTTTAGTTTCTTATCGGTTGCAGGAAGGAAAGCAAGAAAATGACGTTCAACCAGTCGAAGTAGGTTTGGTCCTGCATTGGGGCCTCGATTTGGAGCTGCGGCACCGTGATGATGTCTGGTCATCAATTCTTCGATGACATTAATTTTGAATTTCAGGTGGGTGTCGATCGCGTCATCGAAAATGACTTTCTTGTACACAAGATAGCTGTTGTACATAGCAATATCAATAAATAATTCCCCCAGCTTACGGTACCATTTCACCCCTCTTCTCTGGGATGAGTAGGGGATTACAACTCTGCTCAAAAGATCTACCCCACCCATTGTGGAATTGTAATCGACAATGACATCAGGTTTGTATACTGCCTCTCCGGTACGGAAATTTCTCTTTCCTGAATCAATGAGTTGGCCAGTATGAATCGTGGATAACATTGACACCACTTTTTCTTTCTTTGTTTTGGTCACATCATTCCACCTAAGGACCATCAAATCTCCGTTGAATTTTTTTTCTGGTGGATTGCCTCTTACCGGACGCCAATACCAGAAGTCGTATGGTAGATTTGCTTTCGCTCGCAAGGTACCGTAACAATCAGTATTGTAATTGAGAAGAATTTCTGCTATTTCTGGGGATGTATAATAATTATCCAGGGTTACACTATAGCCTTTCCCAAGAAGATCAGACAGTAAGCTAAGGACAACTTTTAAAGGACTCTTTAGGTCCTCAAAGATAAATGGATTGTTGGCAGATTGTTCAGCAGGCTCAGTATAACTAGTTGTTGCCCCAGTGTAAATAATAAAGTTCCAGAGATACCCACTAGAGCTTTCACAAAGCATGTATAATTTCACGCCATACCGTTCTCTTTTATTTGGTATATAAACTCGAAAAGATAGGCGGCCTTTCCATAACGAAAGATACTCATCGATAGCCAATGCC
The DNA here is from genome assembly GCF_902728285.1 of Clytia hemisphaerica. NCBI lineage: Eukaryota > Metazoa > Cnidaria > Hydrozoa > Leptothecata > Clytiidae > Clytia > Clytia hemisphaerica. Next base: position 80,614 of record NW_027103780.1, read on the forward strand.
TCCTGCGGTACGTAATTTGCACGAAATTTTCCAACGAGGTACTCCATTGTCACGCGTAGTTTTCTAAGAGAGTCATCTTCCACTTCATCATCTGGTTTGGTGAAGTGAATCATTTTACGAATTTCTTCAAAACGATCTCTGCGCATAAGTCTTGGGAAAATTGGGGTCGAAAGCAAATGTCGTGTGGACCAATATAAGTGATATTCTGGCTTTTTTATCACCCCCATAAGCATTAGAATTGCAATGTAAGTCCACATTTCGTCTAATGTGACCGGGCTCCAGAGACGAAACAAGCTTCTCTGTGTGTTTTCAATTCTCTCTTGGATCTCAGGGGTGTTTATCATTATTTCAGCATAACTATTTGTAGCTTCAACTATGTACTGAACAAGTTCATCGGAAAAAAATAGCTTGAATACTGCAATTGGTGTGAATTCATCCTCAGGAAAGTTTTTAACGCCTTCACTACCAGTGAAAGCACGTCCTGCTCTTCCACGTCCTGCTCTTCTGCGTCCAGCTCTTCTCACACCGCGTTCCACCTCAGGCGCGTCAATTACTTCATTGTCTCTTTGTGCTTCATCATCTTCAACATTTTCTTCAACAAGGACTCGGGCAACTTGACCACCAACGCGTCCACCACCTCTACCAGCACCACAAGTACCACGACGACCACGAAAAGCATTACGAACAGGTGATTGGATAGGTGAAGAATTATCACTGATTGAAGGTCCAGCTTGATCAGGATCAAATGGGGGAAGACCACTGTCACTTTCACCGCCACCGCTTGCACTACCATTGCTTTCATTATTACTTGACGAGAAATTTTGACCACCACGGGTACGAATGCGACGACCGCTACGAGTTGTAAAACCCCCTCGAAAGACCGGCCCACCTCGTACCCGAGCCCGTTTGAGTGGGGGACTATCAGACGGTGAATTTAGATTAGTCAAATCGCCGTTATTGGATTGGTCTGATGATGATTCTGAATTTGATTCATCATGATGGCAGTAAGCAGGCACCGCTATATCCTCAAAGGGTGGATAAGCCTCGGGTAGTTCTAGAAATAAAGGGTAGGGAAAATCTTCTTCAGAACCTTTCAGTAAACTTTTGATTTTACTCCCACTTTCTCCATCAAAAACCAAAACAAAAAAGGACAAAAGGTTTGGGGGCTGAATTAGAGACAAAAACAACAAAAATTCCAAAACTAGACAAAATTTATACATTCTTACCAACTTCAGATTCATCACTATCACTTTCAGTAAAAGAATCTTCAAAATCAGACTGCAAATCGTTCATAAAGTTTTCTATCTCCTCTGGGGTTCTGAACCGTCTATTCTCGTCCTCCATTTTGTAAGATATGAACAAAGTCGCGCGCTTGTAAAAATTAGCATAAAAGCATGACGTAATGTTTCATCATTACGGCTCCGATGATAGACATATTATATACCGTTGGATCGGAAATTTTATCTAGTTTTCAAAAAACCTGGTGTGAAACCTTCTAGATTAACTCAGTAAAAGTTACGAGACCGAATTTAAGGTATACTACAAATGTGTATATGTACGACATTCGGAACGTATCAAAGACGTATATGTACGACATTCGGGTCCAAAAGGATAAAGCAGTTCTTTCTACATGCAAATATAACTGGGCTTTTTACTTTTTCCTTGAAACCCTTAAAAATTATGTTTTTATGGCTTTCAAACCCATGAAACCCTTGAAAATTTGGTCAAAGGACCCCTTGAAACCCTTGAAAATTGATGCAAAATGACCCTTGAAACCCTTGAAATGGGCACTAAAATAGGGCTGGCCACCATGTCGATGCGCTGGAAAATATAGTAAAACTCTCAGTACCACTACATAATATAACATAGAGTGAAGCCATGTCTAAACTTGCCATTACAACTGTTTCAGATTCAGTGAGACAAATATCACGATGGATGATAAAACAACTTACTGGCTATCAAATTCAGATCTAATGGTTGAAATTAATGAAGTTCCAGTAGTGGGAGATCCAGTGTTCGATGTGCTGGAAAATATAAAAAACT